>NC_038245.2:6389291-6623360 GCF_000004515.6 Glycine max
AATTTAAAATTAACATTTTTTTTAAAACAAATCGAGGCCTTGCGGGGACGGGGAAGGGGAAAAAATTCCCCGCAACAAAGATCAGGGACGAAGACGGGGTAACTGGGTGGCGGGGACGGGGAGTGGCCCCCGCCCCGCCCCGTTGGCATCCTTACTTTACCTTTTTTTTTTTATAATTTTAGTTCCCAAATTTTAAAAAATTTGCAGCTTTAGTCCAATTTTTAATTTTATATACATTTTTTTTAATTTTGCTCCAATTGAATCTTAGCCATAACATATTTATTTAAGGTACCATTAATAAATAATTAAATTAATTAAAATATCAAATAAAAGAAATAAATGTATGCAAAATAAAGGTTTGGATCAAAATTGCATATTTTCTAAAATGTAGGAACTAAAATCGCAAAAAAAAAATATAGACCAAAATCATGAATCTAAAATTTAAGAGAAAGAGAGAGACCAAAATTACAATTTAGTTAATTTATCTTTGCCTAATTTACAAACTCTCATACATCATCATATTGTTATTATATTGAATAATGCTAATACATTAAAATTGGGGTCATATAAGTGTCTTGATTTACAAATAATCTAGGTTGCAATTGGGGTCATGGCAGGATGACAAAAAATACATTAAAATTAGAGAAGTCGTCACCATAGTTTATTAAGAAAAACTACAGAAAAACCTTTAAAAGAAAATGGTCTTGAAACCTGATTTTGGTTTTGGAAGTCAATTAGGCATAAGAATACCTCTAATTAAATGTGCAAATTTAAATAACTTTAAAATTACTTATTTTATCCCCCAAAATAAATTAAGAATATTTTTGGATATCATATTTTTTAATTCCAGGACTGTTTTTTTTTTTTTTTGTGGGATGTTTCCCCAAATTTGGTTAGGAGCAAATCCCTTCGCAAAATAGAATTGTTCTGAAATCCATGAAGAGCATATGGTGACTGCCGCTATTGGTACGAAAACCAGCTGTAGATATGGCTTATAACTATACTTGGTACAAAAACAAAACTACTGTTGATAAGGAACCAGAATCGATGGTAAATAGAAAACTCACAAATCAACGTTGTCAAATAAAGTATCTCATTTCATTATTTTGTACAATAATTGAACTTAAAATTGCCAGAGTCTCGAGTTACAAGTACAATATACCATAGCTCTCAAGCATTGCAACGAAATTTAAATAATCTAATTCAGGTAACTTCTTTTATACAACTCAAACAGTATTCGCCTCTTGATCTCCCCCTAAACCAACAAAAGGATTCCCAAAATTGGAGCTGGAATTCATGGTTGATTGGAAACAAGAAACTTCTACCCAGTACCTTCCACAGCTTTCTAAGACAGGGCTCGCTAAAATTGCACAACACAAACTTCCTCTAACCCATCTCTGCTTAGTGAATATGAAACAAGCTCTCGGAATTGAAAAGCTTCCATTATATATACAATGCTCTGTAATATTAGTCGCTAGGAACAAGCACCCTTGAATAGAGAAAACGCAAAGGGAAACGTCAAGAATGAACGTATCGAAACTATTTTTGCTTGGGACTTTCCCAACACTTGAAAGGTTCCTGTAATTTCAGACTTGAAAAACAATATCAAATCAAATTTGTATATTTAGATACCATGTTTGATCCATATTCTCGAGAGCTTTGGAGTCAGAATATAAGAATAGTGGCTTTCGTCAAACAAGTTTATCAGGCTCCCTTCTTTTGGTTTGTAGTTTTGACCTCCTTTGTAAGCATTCTTGGAGCTATGGCCATAGCCATTAACTCTTGGAAGAGGAGCTTACAAGCATAAGGAATATAAACCTACATGGACAATCAAAAGCAAAAAAGAATTCAGCACATGGAAAAGCTTGGACTTTGACTGTGTTGCCAGAAAAGATAAATGGTTATTCACCTGAACAATGTCAGTTTTGTTCTTGCACCCCCTGCACTCAAAAGAATTCTTTTTGAGATTTGCAATAGCTATCAACCCACAACGCTCACATACATGGACCCTGTAAGCATCACTTTGATCAAACAACCTTTCCTTTAAAAAGTGAGCAGCTCCATGAGCTATCATGCAATCTCGTTCCATCTCTCCAAATCGGAGACCTCCATCTCGTGAGCGTCCCTCAGCAGGTTGCCTTGTGAGGATCTGCACTGGACCCCTTCCACGAGAATGGATCTTATCATCAACCATATGCTTCAGTCTTTGGTAATATGTAGGGCCAAGGAAAATCATTGCACTGAGACGTCTCCCTGTATGACCATTGTACATGGTCTCAAAACCACGCATTTGGTACCCACACTTGTGTAGAGCTTTACTGATATTGTCCACCTGGATTATAGTAACAAAAGATAGAATTTTTAAACATTATCACATGTGTCTTGAGATAAACCTACAAAACAATAATTTTTCCGACAGGTTAAGTTGAGGAATCATTTTGACCAACTCTTACATAAAAAGATACAATTTACCCACCACAACAGACACTTGCTCTACATGATTAGGTTCATAGTTCAATAGTGAATAGCAAATTGCTTGGCTCACTTCTGGGCAGACAAATTTTCATAGCCATAACAGCTTACTCACAGTCACAATACATACCACAAGAACACATATTGCCAACTAGTTATTCTTATGTAACTGGATGCATAAGCATTTCCACTTTCTAGCAAATATTTGTTGTTACATGACAGAAAATTGGATGGAAGAATGCTACTTACAGTAACATCTGTAAAAGGAGTTGCATCTCCCTCTTTTCCCATGTGGGCTGCCACCTTCCCCATGATACACTCAATAAGCTGACCAATTGTCATTCGAGAAGGAATAGCATGAGGATTGACAATAATATCAGGGGTAATGCCTTCCACAGTCCATGGCATGTCTTCTTGTGTATAAGTCATACCCACTGTCCCCTTCTGACCATGTCTACTACTGAATTTGTCACCAATCTGTGGTATACGAACAGATCTCACTCTTACTTTCACAAATCTTAATCCATCAGCATTTGTGGTCAGCAAAACCTACAAAATGGACAAAATATTATAATCCAGTAATGAAAGAAGTAATGCCCAGAATTCAGGATTCTGGAATACATTAATACGCTCTTCACATATAGAAATTATAATTTAATTTTGTCAAGCAACTCTTATTTAATGATTAAAATTTAAAACCTCCCTCTCATTAAACATTCACAACATAGGCTCAAACTCAACATGTATGTAGGCACCCAGGTTAAGAGAGAGAGAGAGAGAGAGAGAGAGAGAGTGAGTTAAGGAATGCACTCAGGAGACAAGACTCCCCAAAGGGTCTTTCCCTTTGACTGAACCAATTGCTCAAGGTTACAATCTGATTATTCACTAACTGAACCAAATTGCTCAAGGTTACAATCTGGTTATTCACTAACTGCCTATCTAGCAAACTGTTTATATACATATTTAACTACTCTAACTAACTCTTCCTACAGGAGCAGACCCTTAAGGTGCTATCCTTATTGGACTGGGCCACACACTAAAGTAAATGAATATGATAAACTTTACTTGATCAACAATTCCAGTTTCACTGTGACGTAAGCTTATGCTGTGATCACGCCTTGTGTAACGTAAAGCTTGTCCCTGTGCCTCCTCCTGAGATATTGGGGTGGTCTTTCCAATGATAACATCCTCACCAGATACTCGTGTGCCCTATTTCATAATAATAATGTCTGGTAAAAACTCTTGGGGACAGACAACGAAAAAGCATAAATTCAGATATGCTTACTGGTGGGGCAAGACCATCATCATCCAGCTTATCATAAGAACCATGTCTCATTCCCTGAAAAATGAAACTTGGTAAGAGACCACCAACAAGAAACCAATATTCTTTTCCAAATAAAAATTGCAATGCATGAATAGTTGCTTGCTACCAAAGCCAAAATTCTCACCATGGTGTTAGCTCTATCTGGACGGCCAAAATCTTCTTTCACTAGGGTTCCCATCTTCTTCTCTTCATCTCTATAAAAAGATAAGAATGCAGCATATCATAAAAATCACAAACATGGCAACCTAAAGGAGAATATCTAATTAAGGGCAGACGTACCTATATGAACGGAAAAACAGAGACCGAAAGAATCCACGGTCTATTGACGATTGGTTCATGATGACAGAATCTTCTTGATTATAACCAGAGTAACAGGCAATGGATACAATAGCATTCTAAGACACATGTGTGATAAATATATTAGAATGTTTTAATTGTCAACATAATGATAAAATTATATAAATAAAGGAAGCAAGAATTTACAATTCCAGCTGGGAGTTGACGGAAATGAAGATGCTCCATGGCTCTTGTAGTGACCAGTGGCTTTTGTGGATAATATAAAACATAGGCCAAGGTATCCTAAGTAATGGAGCAAAAACATAAAGTAAAATTCAGTGTCAGGTAAAACACAAACGAAAAAAGCAGGCACACAATAATCACAAAAAAGAAGCAAACAATACCATTCGAAACTGGTAGTTTGTAACATATATTCCCATTGCTTGCTTTCCCATTGCAGACTGATAAGTGTTACGTGGGGACTGATTGCACCATCCAAAGGTAAGTGAGATGGATAATGTGTATTAATCAGAATGAGTACACAAAAAGCACCATATTTACCTGATTGTGATCAGGAAATGGTATAATGGAAGCACATACACCCAGAATTAGTGATGGGTGGATTTCACAATGAGTGTAAGTATCGGAATATGCATCTTCTGGATTGATCCTAGCTTGTACAAGATCCTGTAACATTTATTCAATAATCATTTTTTGTTGCTTTATTAATTTGCATTTAGGAACATAAATATAAAGGGTATAACATTTCCCAAATCAAGAACTATAGTACTAACATTAATTGTCATGGAAATCATTGTAGTCTCTTCTTCTTCCGTGTCAATATATTCTATAAAACCCTTGGACACTAGATCATGCCATCCGCCATCTTCAGGGGATTCCTGAAGCAATTGAATGAGTTAAGCAATTACTGAAACAATATCAGCTCCTAAGATATACTGCAGTTACCACTGGCTCACCCTCTGTTGTAAAGCATGAATATCCTTCTTCTTTATGAGAAGCCTTTGCTTATCCACAATGAATAAAGGACGACTGCAACGACCATAATCTGTATATATACGCAATTCTTTAAGACGGATATCTCTGACAACCCCAACTTCAGTGTTCACATCAACCTGCACCGCATGAAGAGCCATCAGCCCCACACAGCAATTAAAATCTAAGCAACTAAAAAAATGGAAATACCATTATCATTTCTTATCTACTATATCATGCTATCTTATTTAGTTTGGGGGGAGGGGGATTTGCTATTAGCTGACAGATAAATTGAAAAAAAAAAGGCTGTAAAAACATCAAAAGTGAAATGATAGTTTACCCGACGTCTTAGCTTTTTCAATGTTCTCACCAACATATCAGGGTCACGATGGATACCCATCCAGCAACCATTTACAAAAATTTTTGTGGCTTGAGGAATCACTGCAGGAGAGATTTCCTATGTGGAAGGAGAATAAACAAATTTAAACAAGAAATCATATATAGAGAGAAACAAATTAACTTTATGCAGGAAAGCCGTTAACCTCAAAATTCTCTGTGCCCCATTCTTCCAAAAACTCCAGAATAGGATATGCTGCTGAACCAACTGTTATGTAGACCATCAATGCCAGATTCTTCACCAGTCCACAGGCCTATATAATAGCCCAATCACACTCATAAATACCAGAGAGTAAGATGAGTTCCTCATACTAAGTAGTAATATAGGAGTATGCTTGGAAAGCAAAATACACACTTGTCCTTCGGGTGTTTCTGCTGGACACATCATTCCCCATTGTGAATTATGCAGCTGTCTTGGTTTGGCCAACTTCCCTGGAATAAAAAGGGGAAGGAAGAAAACAATAAAAATTACAACTTAGGCAAACAAGCAATAGTGCAATAGTGCATAATCTAAAGAAACAACTGAGAATGCATTACCATATTGCATTAATGATATTAATTTATGCAAGCAATGTACAGGTGGGGAGGGAAATATTGAAGGCTGGATCATAGCCAAGAAAGTTTACCTTCACGCCCTATTGGGGAATTCAATCTTCGCAAGTGAGATAAAGTGGATGCATAAGTTAAACGATTCAGCACCTGAAGCAGAAAATCAAAAACATCAATCTTATTTCTTCTATGTAAGACATAGAAAAATGATTACTTGAATGATAATGTAATAATTTATATTCATACCTGTGAAACTCCAGCTCTAGTCCCTGCAGCATTTGCTTGCCCCCAGTTACCAGTAGCAAGTGAGTATTTAAGTCCACTTGTGATGGTTTTTGCTTTGATAGCAAATTGCAGATTAACATCTTTCCCATTATCAACACACTGCACCATTCATGGGGTACAAAGGTTTAGGAAATGCAAAATGAATACAGCAATAGATGTAATTTGAAGTCAGAACAAACCTTCTGTACATATCCCCTGACATCTCTCGTTAGCTTTCTGAATAGCTGCATCACAAGTTACAGTAACCAGGAGTTGACTAATCAGAAAGTTACTATATAAAAAGACAAATGAAATTGGGTAATATCATAAACAAACCATTCTGAAAAGACCACCAAGTAAAGGACCAGCCAGATCCAGCCTCTTGTTTCCATAATGATCCCTATCATCCTCAGCCCTCCGCCCAAGTGCACACAGCAGTAGCCGGTGAATGATATATCTGTGGGGTAATGGTAGTATAATAATAAATACTCACTAAGTCATGAAAATGAAAACACAGGATCTGAAAAAGAATAAACATACCCAAAATAGTAAGCTTTCTTGGTCTCACAATATTCTCCAACGCCAACATGAGGGAGCATCTCCTTTTGAAGGATCTCCTTAGCATACCTGCAGAGTATCATACAAGTGTAACCCTTGCATCTTAATAAAGGGTGTCACGGAAATCATCCTCAGGTTTTTATAGAAATTCAACTCAACTCACTTAATTCTCTTTTCCTTTGTCACACCTACAGTTGCTCCTCTTTTCCCAATGTAGTCAAGTGCAACCTGCAGTTAAGATAAATTTATTAGAAAATAAAACAAAATTACCTAATGTTAAATGCATCTTCTAATAATAAAGGTGATACCCATCTTTCGTGTACACATTTTTTAGACTGTTTTACCTTTAACTGGACCTAAAAACTACCTTTCAATCACAACCATTATTATAAAGGATAACTCCTCAATCATGAGTTCGTGACAAGGCACGAAGTGTCTGTTTTCAACTAGTGGAGTATTAAAAAAGTGAATAAAATGATACCATATTTCACTAATAATATAAGTTTTGAATAATCTGAAATTAAAAAGAAATAACCATTACCGTATTCACTAATAATACCAGTTTTCAATCATCTGAAATTAAAAATAAACATTCCACTGCAAAATAAGATGACGGCAATCATATGGAAAGGGAGTGCAGTAAGGAAGAGAATAATATTGCAATATATAAAAGAAAAGAATTTAAAGTAGAACACGCAGACTGAACTAAGCTGGGTAACATAAAATATTGCAATTCAGGGAGGAAATACTATTTGGTCTCCTGAGCAAGGGAATAACAAGTCAGAGACTGAAATGGGAAGGGACTGTATAATGATCTTAATCTCACTAGGAATTATTGTAAATTATAGACTAGATAAGCAAGCACCGCTGTGGCTGCAATCAAGTATAAAACTAGCATAACCCACCTGTTGATTTTGAATTACAAACGCTTCTTCCAGGGAAGGACGTAGCAGCTCCATCATTTGAGTATATGAGAAGTCATAACATATATGCTCTAGAATATCTTTATCAGCAACAAACCCCAATGCTCGAAACACAATAATGATGGGAATTTCCGTTCGAATGTAAGGAAGAGTGGCACGTATATATTGTCCTGAAGAACCCTGAAAGGGTAAAAGTCCATAATATTAGACATCGCATAAAATAAAGCACACCACTGCGAATATATTGTCCTGAAGAACCCTGAAAGGGTAAAAATCCATAATATTAGACATTGCATAAAATAAAGCACACCACTGCAAAAAAACAACTTGCCCAAAAATATCTACATTGCACAATTAGCATTTACCCCTTTGGAACTAGTCCGAGAGAGCATGCGCACAAACATAGTACTGGGCGGTCTGTTCTGCGACTCTGCCATGGACCGAACTTCGGCCACATAGGCATACTTGTTGGGCTGCCTCTTCTTGAACACGTAGACATGGTTGGTGCTCATCTTCTCCTGAGCAATCAGAACCTTCTCACTCCCATTAATAATGAAATACCCGCCTTGGTCGTACGGACACTCCCCAAGCTCAGTCAAATCCTTCTCCGAATTCTGGTACAAGGTGCAATAACTAGACCGAAGCATTATAGGAACCTACAAAAAATAAAAAAGAGTAATCACTAACTAACTAATCAAGTCATTGAGCTTAAGCATTGAACAGCAACACTAAACTTAGACAGACAGACACCTTGCCAATGAAAACTTTGGTGAAATCCTGGGCCTCAGTGACCTCTTCACCGTCGTGTCCCTTCTTGATGACCCTTTTGGAGACATCAACATACAAAGGAGCAGAATACGTAAGGTTCCTTAACCTAGCAGCCTTGGGGAACAACGTGGCGGTTTCTCCATCAGACTCCGTCATCATAGGCTTACTCAAGTAAATCTGACCGAAACTGATCTTGTAAATGGTCTGCGCAAATTGAACCAAATCAAGTCATCATGATTATTGTTATTGTTAACCTAACAAACAGAATTTTTTTTATCAGCAAATGTTAGTTTGTTAGTTTTTGTTAGTAGAGGAGATCGAGCCCGCGACCTTTCGCCTCTTCCCAGGATGATATAAGGTTGTTCTAAGTGGTGAAGGGAGAATGGAAAGGTGGGAACGTTGCGGGATTCGAATGTTCGAATCTCCCGCTAACAAAAACTAACAACTCAACATTTACCAATAAAAAAAATAAATTATTATTGTTAACCTCACAAAGAGTGAATAGAAGGTGCATACTTCGGCGAAATCGGATTGGTGACCGGGATTGTGCTGCGACTCGGGTCGAATTTCAATATCTGCTGACTCATCGACAATTTCCTGCATGGTGTTCTGGATGAACTCGTCGAAGGAATCGAGTTGTTGACGAACGAGGCCTTTCTCTTCGAAGTATGCAGATATAACTGCCCACGCGTCTTCCTGCGTGATCTCTTCCTCGTCGTCTTCTTCCTCCATCATTTGCTCGTCGTACTCCTGTTCCTCTTCCAAATCCATGGCTTCTTCTCGCGGGAGAGAGGTTTACGTTAGTTAGGTTTGAATTAAGGTTTTGAATTGAATTTTGTGTTGTTTTGTTATGTAAGTGATGGGACTTAAAATAGAGACACGGAAGTGTGTGAGTGTGCGAGGAGTGAAACTAAACCCTCATAGAGGAGTGCCCAAAATGTGACAAATTGTCATAAAGGGGGCATTTTTGTAAACTTATTTCTCAAATAGGATTGTTGTCAAACTAATGCCATAATGGTGTTGTTTTCTACGTAAATGACAGGTAAAAATCATGCAAACCGTCAGCCCTATTGACCAGTGGTTGTCACCACTTTCATTGATGAGTCCAGCGTGGATGGAGAAGTTGCCATTGCTGCTGGCGACTTGGGCTTCGAGGATATCGCCATCCCTATTGGCGATTTAAGCTTGGTGGATTATAAAATCCCCTTCAATGAGAGTGAAAGTGAGCTTTGACGGAGAAAACCTTATGGCGAGAACGAAAGCTTCATCTCTTTTTCCTTCGTGTTCTTCCATTTTGTCAAAATCTTAGTAAGTTATTTATTTAATATTCTGTGTGTTTTATTTATTTAGATGTTTGTGTTCTGATAATTAAATTAGTTGTTTTAGATACTATAAAGTTTATATGTAATGGAATAGTTTTAGATACTGTAACTTATTAATTTTGTATAGTTTATTTTTAGTTCTTAATTTTATATGGTAGATTAGGTTTAGTTTAAATTTTACATATTACATTAGTTTTAGTTATTGTAAGTTATTAGTTTCATATACTATGTTAATTAGTTAGAATGTTAATATTATTTAGTTTACTTATTTTAACTTTTTATTGAAATATATGATACATTATTATGGGTATGGTACTTATTTTTAGTTATAATGTTTGTATGGTACTTATTTAGTTTGTATGGTATTATTTTTTATATATATTGTTTAAATTTTTGTTTCCATAGTAATTTTTTGATTTATTTTAATTTATTTGTATAATATATGTTATTTAATTTAAAATTTGTTAATTGAAAAAAAAATGGTAATTTATTTAAATTTATGTATGTATTTTAAATTTTAAATTTTGTTATTTGTAGAGTATTTTAATTTATTGCATGTATTTTAATTTATTTGGAGAGTATATTTAAATTTTATTATTTGTATCATATATTTTATTATTCAAATATATGTATTCTGTTATTTATTCAAATTTTAGTTATTTGGTATGTATATTTAATTAATTTTTTGTAATGTATAATTTTTTTTTGTCAATTTATTGTATTCTATTTTATTTTACAGTATCAATGGCATCTTCCTCATCATGTTCATCAAATATACAAATTAAGTCTGGTCCAATTGATGGTGACGTTTTATGAATGCAAGCTAAGCATGTTTCAGAACATGTTTGGAATGGGGAAGAAGACAGAAAATTACACATCAGACGAGCTGTCCCCACGTATTAAGGGCAAGAAGAAATACCAGAGGAAATTATTCCTCTACTTCGGCAATTTGGTAAAACTTATTGGATAATGAAGATGAAATACCTAAAAATAAATGCGACATTAATTACTGCCTTGATTGAAAGATGGAGGCCTGAAACACATACGTTTCACATGAGATGCGGAGAGTGTACGATTACTCTTCAAGATGTCTCTGTATTATTAGGTCTCCGTGTTGATCGGGCACCATTAATTGGTCCAACAAATCTTGATTGGGCTGATTTATGTGAAGAATTGTTAGGAGTCAGACCACAGGAAGGTGAACTTCAAGGCAGTGTGGTTAAATTAAGTTGGTTGGCTCACCATTTTTCACAATTAAATAACCATGACGGTGACGTACAACAACTATAAAGGTTTACCCGTGCATGGATCCTTAGATTCATAGGAGGTGTCCTATTTGTTGAGAAAAGCAGTAGCAAAGTTTCCCTAAGGTATCTGCAATTTTTACGTGACTTTGGACAGTGCAGCACGTATGCATAGGGACTTGTCATGCTTGCTTTTTTACATAGAGAGATGTGCAGCGCCACCAATTACAAAACTAAATCATCGGAGATATGTGCATCTTAACCCAAATGTGGGCATGGGAACGATGCACGACTTAGGCTCCAAAGAGGTTTCCTCCCGTAATAGAAAATAAACCATTCAGACACAAGTTAGTCGTTTAAAAAATTAGATTTTATTTGAAAATAATTAATAATGTAACGTGTGGGCAATGATGATTTCATATTTTTTGTAGGTGGCTGCGACGTGAAAATCAGCATATTGACAATGATGATCTGATAGTTTTTCGTCTCGCAAATTGGATATCATGAAACGACATGAGGTAAGAAGATCGTAATGTATTGGTTAAATAATAAATAATATGTCATGTTTCAGTGAAAATTAACAACTGTATTATTGTATGCAGTTTCTGTGGGAGCCTTACACAGTAACTATTATGTCAGCGTTACCTCCAATTTGTTTGGTTGGAAGTGTAGCATGGTGCGCGGTGGTGCCACTCATTTGTTTCCATGTTGTTGAGTGACACCAACCCGATAGAGTTTTGCAATAATTTGGAATGCAACAACTTATTCCCGAGTGTCCTTCGCAACCACTGAATATCCATGGCATAACACTGAAAGGCAAACAAGATGAAAATTGGGGACAACTGTTCGCCCCAATGATCAGTCAATGGAACAATCGAGTTGAGTTTAGGGTCGACGTTTATCCTCGACAAGAGGGCCTATTGAGTTTTAACTCCGACTACATGGTCTGTATATGCGAAAAATGAAGATGTTTGTTGACCCGAAGAATGCAAACACAGCTACATTGGTATTTATTTGTTTTTGAATATTTAAGTTCAAATTATTTTTTAAAGCATCGGCATTAATTTCCTCTCCCTAATAATTGCAGGCTAAAGTTGCAGAGACATTACAGTATATGGTGTCACCACAAGGGAGGAACACATGGACAATTGATGATTTTGTGCCTTATGGGGCAAAAATAATGATTTTATCCGAAGAGCAAGAGAGAATCACTGAGCCTGTGTCACATGGTCCAGCATCAGAGCGTCAATTTCCAGCACAAGAGTTTCACATTCTTCAGTCAAGTGTTGAAACTCAAGGCATAGGCAGACGAAGGGAGGTTGTTGAAGCGGAAGAATATTTCCAACAAATGGTGGCCATGGAATGTATTACACGCCACCAACATTTTCTCAGTATCCTTCACAGATGTATCAGTATCCCTTCGAAGGTCATCACATTGATACTTCTGCAAGCGAACATTCATTCGGTGGTGTTGCGGAAACACATCCTCATTTTTCATGACCGACTATGACCCCTTCACAGCAACACGATGCCCCAATTGTAACACCTAATGCCCCATTAGGTCTACAATGGAATGTACCCGGAGCAATACCTGATATGGGTGACTTATTAGGTGTTGATTTGCGTCACCAATTTTTTGTTGAGGCTGACCAAGTAGAAGCGGGGAGACATCGGGGCAGAAGAAATCCTAATCGTCAAGCGCAAAGATGGGATCGACTATGTGGCGCATCCTCCCGTCATCACAGACATCATAATGAATGATTTTCATGTTTCTGTTTAAATTTTTTGTTGTATGTTTGTCATTTGAATTTGACACTTAATCTATCATATGCAATTTATTAAGGCTTACTAATGGATACATTTTATGTCGCGCATCAAACTATAATAATAAATAAAGTTAAAAAAAAACTAAAGTAGACAAACCAAAATAACTAATGTTACTAACTAACGATGAACATCAATGTCATATGTGCACTTTGATCCAGATACTCCATTGGACTCCCCACTCACTCAATCTGGATTGATCCATTTATTTCAACTTCTAAATGTAATTTTATTTCATTAGATGCATCAGTCTGGACTTTTTCCAGCTACCTGTTTGCTCAAATTATAAGGTTCTTCATAAGAAGCAGCATAGATTTCAGGGAAAAAACATCACCCTGCCTCATCAATCAAAGCTATAGGTTGTTGCAAGCCAATTTTAAGGTCCATCTTATGTAGACGTAAAAAATCAAACAAGCCAATATGTCGCAAGCCATTAAGAGACTGCTACATTCCAAAATATCTAATGTTAAAAAAAAAAACTAAACTACACAAACCAAAATAAGTAATGTTACTAACTAACGATTTCATTGAAGACCACAAACTAAATACATTCAAGAGAACTTAAACCAATACAAGTCACTCGTCTAACATACATAAATCAATTAAATGAACAACTCCCATGGTCAGATTGCATTGGACATCGACGCCTGTTGTGCCCTTCTACTCCACATCTATTACATTTTTGTCGGTGCTTAGATGGTTCGAGCCAATCCATCTCATTCCTTATCCTTGTTGATTTTGGCCGACCTTTCGCACGAATTGTAGTTGGGTCAGGGATAAGTGTTCATGCATCATCAGAAGGAGGAATTGCCGCTTCATTCCCAATAGGCCACCATTGTGCGGAGTAAGCTTTTAAGATGTGCTCATTTGTGTAAACAAGATCTATATATTGGTAGTAGTTCATGCTCACGTAACCACAAGTTGCAATAATGTGTGAACATGGATAGTGAAGCGCAAAATACTTTCCGCATTGACAATAATGGACATTCAAGTTAACTGTCCACTTTTGTCCGCCATGTTGCGTTATAGGATTGAAGGTCTCCTCTACTTCAAACCTTGTCGAGTGGATATCATACACGCGAACGATTTGCGAACAAGCTTGTTCTTGATTTTTTTCTAAGTTCTTTAACAAGATTAGAACAATATACTTGTCCTTCATTTAACTGTCTTTGGGCTTGGCGGCCACGATCAACAAAGTACTTTCGACACCTACTATATGTTGATTTGACCAACACTGTTATCGGTATGTTGCGACAATCCTTCAAAACCTTATTTATACATTTTGAGAGGTTGGTTGTCATGTGGCCATATCGACGTCCTTCTCTATCATAAGCCATCGTCCATTTTTCCTTTGAAATACGATCAATCCATGTTGCTATGGCTGGACTCAGTTGACGGAATTTTTCTAAATTTTGATTAAAAAAAATGTGCTTGCAAGGAGTGTAGCCTGCATTAAATTAGTTAGCAACAACAATTTTAAGTATATATGAAACTTAAATTAACGTGACCATCATAAATGAAATCTTACCCAATTTCTTCAACATTTCTTTTTGTTTGGCATCATTGAATTTGTGATTGAAATTGCTTACTATGTGTCGGACGAAATAAACATGATAACCGTGGAGAGGTTGCCAACCAAGTGCTTCATTAGCCACAGTAGACTTTATACTCGTGTGACGATCAAATATGAGACAAATACCATTTTTATCTGTAACATGTTCACGCAAGTGTGCCAAAAACCATGACCACGCTGTTAACGTCTCACCTTCGACAATGGCGAATGCTAGAGGAAAGACACCACCATTTCCATCTTCTGATGTGGCCATTAAGAGGGTCCCATGGTATGTTCCGTACAAATGTGTGTCGCCAACTTGTATGATTGACTTACAATACTTGAAAGCCTCTTTACATTGACCAAAAGTCCAAAACACTCTATGAAACTGACGGTGTTCGCGACTAACCGTATTCCCAATAATAAAATCGTCATGTAGTAGTTGAAAATATGATCTAGGAGAATGATTTTGCATGTGTGTTAGCTACGACGAAAGTTTCACATATGGCTCTTCTCAATCGCCATATTCAATTGCAATGGCTTTTTGTTTCGCCAACCAAGCTTTTTTGTACGACACCTTGTAGGCAAATTCACTGTAATCCTCTCTTGAATCAAATAAACTTTTATTGATGGATCTTCTCTGATCATGCTTGTCAATAAAATAACAAAATTTAAATGACAATTAACGCAAAAGTAGTATAATATGAACATAAAATACGTACCTACTACATAAGTAGCAATTAAATCTGAATCGCTTCTCGTGATCTTGTGTCATGGTCATATTGAGACATGTGTGTGGTCCACCCCATTGTGTGACTTTCCATGAATCAGTTTTTTTAGATAAAATTGCCCTCATATAGAAAAGGCAAGGACACTCTGTGCTTTTATTCAAGCAACAAACGACATACTTGTTCGATTTGCTTTCAACAACTTTGAAACTTTGATGCACCTTCATAACATATAGTTTGATTGCATTTTTGACCGCATCTTTACTATCAAAATCCATGCCAACATATAATTCTTGGCCAACATTAAAACTCGATGGCATCTCCAAACCACAAATGTCATCCTCATCAGGATGACTCCAGTTGATATTGTTATAATGCAAAGCATCATTCCAAAATGGATTTTGAATTCCTTGTACACCAAATAGTTCAAAAAACAAATTTCAAATCATACTTATTTAGCATTAAATACAATTGTCATCAAATGATAAATGTATTCACCTATTTTTTTATAGAGGAAATTATACCTTCTGTTGGGTAAACAATTCATATTGATTGAATCATGTCGGTAACTTCATTGTTTGTATCAGATATACCATCAATACTATCATCTTCGTCTAAAGACTCTTCAACGTATGAGTTAGACACAAGATAATCATCATCATCTTCATCACCATGTAAATTGCTCACATTTTTTGGCGATTGCGCCTCATTATTAGATAAATTATTTCCACATGATGTAAGAGAATTTGCAGAATGAAACATAGAACCACCAGCCACATCCTTTTCTATGTACAATTCCAGAACTGACATTTGATCTTGTTGTTGAAATCTTTCGAGCATGGTTTCAACATCTTCGTCATCACAAATTTGCAACGCAACATATTTTCCAGACACTAAAAATCTACAACTGATAGCAAAAATAATTTCATTATTTTCTAACTTTACCTTATCTCCAATTTTTTTCTTCAAAGCATTGAAACTAATTTCATGTTTAATCTGAATCACTTTTTTACTGCCTTCAAATATTACACCATCATTCTCTTCATATACTCTTCCATTGAAATACAACACTGTTATAACCGAATTCATGATGTATCTACAAAAACAATATTTTAAATAATTAATCATAATAAATTCAAAATAATAAAATGTAATCACAAAAAGTCCCTTTACTGGAACTTCACATTAAAACTTTATTCTAAAAAAAATTATTAACTTCAAATAAATATGATGATAGACACTTAAAAAACATGAACAATTTCAAGGTAGTAATTTTAAAGGCAACATAAACCATGAACGAAGTTAGTATTATAAATAATTAATTTTAACAATAATAACTTCAAAATAATTAAAAAATTACTACAAATACATTAAAATAAATATGATGTCAAAAACATAAAACTATAAATTTAAAAAGGCAGAACAAAGCATCAAAGAACACTTTCAAAATAGACATTTTAATTACATTACAAAGCATCAACGAAGTTATTATTATAAAGACACACAACATCAACCCCAACCTAATCTAATTAAAAAAATACTGCACACTTCATATTGAAATTTTTTCCGCACTCAACATACTTACTTCAAATAAATATAATGCCAAAAAGTATTTTATTTTAAACACCGTTCAAGTTGAACGCTCATAAATTTTTAACACACACCAACAAACCATGAACATCAACCTAATTTAATTAAAAAAATACTACAACTTCATATTAAAAAAAATTCCACACTCAAAATACTTATTTCAAATAAATATGATGCTACAAATTTTTTTTATTTTAAACACAGTTGAAAGTACAAGGTTCATCAATTTTTAACACACTAACAAAGCATCAACACCAACCTAATCTAATTAAAAAAATACTAAAAACTTCATATTCAAAATATTTTTTTTGGACTCAAAATATTTTCTTCAAATAAACATGATGGCATAATTTTTTTATTTATTTTAGACACACTTTTACTTCAACCCTCACAAATTTTTAACACACACGAACAAACATATCGAATATAAAGCTAATTTAATTAAAATATTAATAAAAACTTCACATTCAAACTTTATTCCGGCCTAAAAAAATTACTTCAAAAAAAATTTTGATGCCACAGAATTGTTTGATTGGGAATTTCGAACCTTGAAGGCTGACAAATTTATACTTCAAGAAGGCAAATTTTGAGGGTTTCAGCAAGTTTTCAAAACACTGAAGCAATTTTGAAGACGCGCTACCTATTTAAAGACCCTAAATTGCCAAAGTCAATGGCTACTTCCATTTAGCCTAAATCGCTAAAGCCACTGGCTACTCCCATTTAGCCTAACTCGTCAATGTCAGTGGCTACTTCCCTTTTGCCTATACCCCAGCCCCTGCCAACTGAAAAGCCTGAAAAGGCTGACAAGCCTGCACCCTAGCCTGTAACTTGCTAGATTGACTGGCTACTCCCCCCTGCATGGTGAAATCGCCAATGGGGCTAGCGACACCAAGGAACCCACCAGTGGCAGTGGCGTCTTCACCATGTGTCATAGCCACAGCAAACGTGCCAATGAGGCTGGCGGTTTGCATGGTTTTTGCATGCACTTTACGTAGAAAACAACACCATTGTGAAATTATTTTGAAAACAGCCCTATTTGGAGAATAAGTTTGTAAAAGTGCCCCCTTTAGGGCAATTTGCCCCAAAATGTTGTTTTTAGTTCGGTAAAAATGAAATGTAGGGAGTGGTGTATATATAGGCGAGAGGAGCAGTCAATGGACTTGGAGTTTTCTCACAAGGGTGGCGAGAATATTCCAGTAAGAAACAAAAATTAAACAAGTAGACGATTTTCTTTTTAGAGTGTTTTTTTTTATAGAATACTTGTTAAAATTAAATTATTTTAACAATCAAATTGATTATTGTTATAATTTATTATAATCAGAATCCGCTATTATTCGGATAAGTTTGCTTAAAAATAATTTTAAGATAATTAATTTTGTTTGAATGAAAAAAACAAAAATCAAACTTTTACATAATAAAAATAAGTGTGAAACAACTAAAGAGGATAAAAAAACTATTGAGAAATAATTTTGTTATAAATTTTCAGATTCAAAAAATAACTTATTTTTACGGGGGAGACTTTTTGTCTAATTTTCAATTGGATATTTTGTATTAATGTCATATAGTGACTCAAATAGGTGTTTTATTTTGCAAACAAATTTTCCAAAGAAGAAGAAAAAAATCCCAATATTTATGCTTAAAATCAATATGAATGGGCAAAGGGAGAATTAATGCATTTTTAACCGAAGATAAATTAGGTGTGGAATATTATAAAAAAAAGTGTGAAAGCCATTATTAAAGCTAAATTAGAAGTGATGAGTTAATTTTTTTTTTTGGAGTAATTATTGACAAAGACGATAGATATTTTGTTCAAGAAAGATGATAATAGAAAAAAAAGTTTCGATAAGTTATTGTTTTGCTAATGATAATGTTTTATTTATTTTTAAAACTAGAATACTATGATTTTATTAAAAATTGGAATGCAGTACATCATCCAAAATAGTGGGGCCTAAAGGACTAGGGACCTCCTCTACCCAGTAAGATTTGGAAATAGAAAAGGCAAGATTTGCTAATTTGTGTGCAACCCTATTCCGACTTCTTTTGGTAAACACCAAGCAATCAAGAGGAAAGTTGAGCAATATTGAGTGAAAGCCATACACCATGTGTGTCGCTTCTTCCATGCATCCATTGTTGCAGCAAGTGTAAGCTACTCATTAAGAATTGGATTCCTAGGAGGCATAAATCACAAGTTGTTTGTATTTCCATCTAAACACAAGTGTTTCAACTTCCCATGCCTTCCTGATTTCATGCAGTGTTTTTGCACCAACAACAAGGACCTGTCCCTCTAGAAAGCATTTTTTTTCCTTCCACTCTTTCAGTTTCTTCCACACTTTGTTTTGGAGAAATTAAAAGTATGAGTCTTTTATCTCCCAAAAAGAGTAGGAAGACCCAGATATTTCTCATGATTTTCCATTATCTTTACTCCAAGAAGTGAAGCTAACTCATCAAATATGGTACTGGGCACATTTTAACAACAAAAGAGTTATGATTTGTCCATGTTTATTTTTTGTTAGACAAGAGGCATAAGATATCTTAAGAAGGGGGGGGGGGGGTTGAATTAAGATATTATAAACTATTTCCCCAATTAAAATTCTATTTCACTTTCTATTCAAGTTACAAATTCCCTTAACAATGAACTTCTTAAATATTGATTCAAATAGAACCATCTGAATATAAATATAAAACAATAATAAATAAAAGAGTTTAAGGGAAGAGAAAGTGCAAACTCAAATTTATACTGGTCCGGCCACACCCTTGTGCCTACGTCCAGTCCCCAAGCAACCCACTTGAGAGTTCCACTATCTTGTAAAATCCTTTTACAAGTTCTAAACACACAAGGACAATCCTTCCTTTGTGTTTAGAATTCTTTTACAACAAGAGACCCTCGATCTCTTAATCCCTTAGAGAATTAGAAAGAGAAGAAGAATGAATCTCTCTTGAAAGAGATAGATTTTACAATTTGAGCACTCAAATGATTCCTTAATGAATTGCAAGTGGGATTGGCCAAGGAATTCTTAAGAGGATAAAACGATTTTCCTCTTTGAGAGAATAAACACTTGTTGTTCTGAAAAACTCTGAGCAAATTCGTGTTCTAAGTCATATATATATATATAGACCATTGGTGGTCATGTAAAAACCTTTTGAGAAGTTGTGACTCTTAGAAACATTTTTCTGAAAAACTTGTCTGGTAATCGATTACAGGATTTGTGTAATCGATTACAACTTTTAAAATTTGAATTAAAACGTTTATTAACTGCTTGTAATCGATTACCAATATTGTGTAATCGATTACACAGTCTAAAATTTGAATTCAAATATTTAGTAGCTGTTATAAAACATTTTTGGTCACTGGTAATCGATTACATCCTCTGGTAATCGATTACCATAGAGTAAATCTCTTGAAAAACACTTTTTAACTTAAATTACTTGGCCAAACCTTTTGCTATATCAAATAGGAATTCCCTTCCTAAAATACTAGTGATCATCTTGATGTTGTGGCTTGTATTCTTGAATCATTGTCTTGAATATAAACTTGAAAAGCCCATTTGCATCATTTGCATCAAATCATCATGATCATCATCAAAACACCAAAGGCATTTGCTTCTACAATCTCCCCATTTTTGATGATGACAATATAAGTCCTGAAATCAAGATTCAAGCAAGCAATGTATATATATAAAATTTGCGTTCACTCCCCCTATGTTTTGGAATTGATGATCACTTGATTTCTAAGCTTTTTCTAAGCCTTTCTACTAAGCCTTTCTAATCACTTGATTTCTAAGCTTTTTCTAAGCCTTTCTACACCCCATTTTTCTCCCGCTTTGGCAACATCAAAAGACCAAAGTACTTGGGAATCAAACTAGATATAATAATGAAGTAGAAACAGATCAATATCAAAGTATAAGGCATAACCAACCAAACTCATAAATAAGACATAACCAAACCAGAATCCAAACAGTTCAAAATTCAAAAACCACATAGTATCAAAGCATAAAAGTCTGAAATCCAAATACTACAAGATAAATAAAGTACTGAACATACTAATCTAAGTAGCATAGCCAAAATACACGGCTTATAAGAGACATAAAATTAGAAACTAAATGCTAAGAAGGTGGAGGTGGTGGTGGAAGATCGAAACTCTGACGAATGTAACCCACATCCTCTTCAAGCTGTGTGAGGCGAATATCCATGCCGGCAAAACGTGTATCCAATGAGTCGAAACATTCACCAGCATAAGAACGAAGTCCTTGTAATTCGGAAAGGACTTCATTCATGAGTGCTGAATCATCTCGCTGAGGAGGAGGTGAAGGAGTACGCTCATCTTGAGGAGGGAGTGCGTCTTTCTTTAGCCATTGACCATTTCGATCCTTACGGTATCCAAAGGAAGTCACTGCACCAGCACCAATTGCAAAGGAACGCTTGACTTGAACAGATGGTTCATCATCAAGCGGAATTTGAAAATGACGCAGAAACAAAGTTATCAATTGAGGGTAAGGTAGAGGTGCATTGGCCCGTAATGCCTTAAGCATTCGGTACCAAACCAAATGGGGCCAGTCGATCTGACGACCGGTAAGGAAAGCCCACATCAGAATCAAATCCTCCTCAGAGGCTTATGCTAAATTTGAAGACCGGGGAAGCAAAATTCTAACAATTATATAGTGCATGATGCGATTATCAAATGTTAATGACCCGACCAGCAATCTACCGGTCATTTCAGCCTGGTCATTGCAGACCATACGGCGAGCATCATGACTAGAATAATCAAATTTCCAGGCATCAACAATGGTGCCCTCAAAAGGTGCACCTTGACTGGGTAAATGAGTTAAAGAAAAGAACAATGACTGATCAATGATCATGGGAATACCATGCACCTCTGAAGAAATAATGTCATCCTGAATTTTTAAATTGCAGTAGAAGACCTTTACAAGTTCAGGATAATGTGGCAATTTTAAGGACATGAAATCAACCAAGCCGGAATTTTGAAACACTTGATAGCAATCAAATGTTTCATCATTAAAGAAATCTACGTCTAGGTACTTAGGGTCTAAGATGATCCTAGAAGAAAATTGAGAAAGGTACCGTAGACGCTGATCATCGGATGAAAACAAAGTGGATGATCTTGGAGATGACAAAGAGGGATGAATAGGTGTTGTGGGTGCTTCGGATGGTCCATGGCGGCGATGGGCAACAGCAGCGGCGGTGGAGGATGATCCTTTTCTCTTCTTCGATGGTTCTGCCATTTGATGAAGTTTTAGTGGATTTCAATCGGTGGAAGTGAAAGAGGAGTGAAAAAGAGGAAGATTGGGCTTTACGGGACGTGATTTGGTGAAGATTTGAGTAAGATAAGAAGGTTGGAAGATTTAAGGATGGAGGAGGCACGAGGAGAGGCCTTGGCTGCGCAGTAACTCTAATTTCGTGAGTATTTATAGACGAGGACGAGTTGTAATCGATTACAAGGCTTGGTAATCGATTACAGGAGTAATAAGCCTTCTGGTAATCAATTACAGGATGTTGTAATTGATTACAGGCTGTCTATTCTTGTGTAATCGATTACACTGGATGGTAATCGATTACCAGAGCATAAACTAGGCTAGTTTCAAAAAAAAAATACCTATGTCTATGCTAAATATATCTAATATGATTAATTATCACTACTAATGCACTTAATTCAATCATTCAACTATAAAACACATAGGAATTCATAAATTCTATAATAACAAGAATTTAAACAAAATCAATCAAAGTAACATATAAACAATCAATCATAAGAGTAAATTAATTAATCAATCCTTATTTTTCTAAATCACTAACATCTAAGAGACCTAATTCCCTTCTAATAGAGAAGAATGCTTATTTGGGGAGAGGTTTTGTGAAAATATCAGCAAGTTGATTCTTAGTATCAACAAACTCTAATACACAATCTCCCTTTAGGACATGATCTCTAAGAAAATGGTGTCTAATTTCTATATGTTTAGTTCTAGAGTGTTGAACTGGATTCTTGGAGAGATTAATTGCACTTGTATTATCACATCTAATAGGTATATGGTCAAGAAGAATTCCATAATCAGAAAGTTGTTGCTTCATCCATAAGATTTGAGCACAACAACTGCCGACAGAAATATATTCCGCTTCTGTAGTGGATAAAGCAACACTATTTTGTTTCTTGCTGTGCCAAGAAACTAGAGCAGATCCAATGAATTGATAAGTTCCACTAGTGCTCTTTCTATCTGTTTTAGAACCAGCAAAGTCTGAATCAGAATATCCAATTAAGGTGCATGTGGAATTTCTAGGATACCATAAACTTATGTTTGTAGTGCCTACCAAATATCTAATGATTCTTTTAACAACACTAAGATGTGATTGTTTAGGATTTGATTGAAATCTAGCACACATACACACACTAAACATTATATCAGGCCTGCTAGCAGATAAATAAAGAAGTGAATCCGATGATACCTCGATATTGCTTAACATCTATTGACTAACCGATTTCATCTTTATCTAGATAGCAAGTAGTGCTCATTGGTGTAGCCATGTGCTTAGCATTTTCCATGTCGAATTTGTGGATTAACTCTTTGCAATACTTGGATTGATTGACAAAGATACCATCCTTAGTTTGTTTAATTTGTAATCTAAGAAAGAAGATAAGTTCTCCCATCATTGACATTTCAAACTCACTTTGCATGTCATGAGAGAATTCCTTGCACAACAATTCGTTAGTGGATCCAAAAATAATGTCATCAATATAAATTTGAACTAATAAAATATCATGTGATTTTCTCTTTATAAAAAGAGTAGTATCCACTTTTCCTCTAGAAAACTCCTTTTCTAAAAGGAACTTACTTAGACGCTCGTACCAAGCCCTAGGGGCTTGTTTCAAGCCATATAAAGCCTTTTTCAATCCATAAACATGATTTGGCTTATCCAATATTTCAAAACCTGGTGGTTGTTCAACATATACTTCTTCTTGAATTAAGCCATTTAGAAAAGAACTTTTAACATCAATTTGATAAAGCTTAAAATTCATTATGGATAAATATGCTAAGAGCATTCTAATGGCTTCTAATCTAGCAACTGGAGCATATGTTTCCTCATAATCTATACCTTCTTCTTGATTATATCCTTTTGGAACTAATCTAGCCTTATTTCTAATGATTATTCCATGTTCATCTAACTTATTTCTAAATACCCATTTTGTTCCTATGATGGGATAATTTTTAGGTTTCTCTACAAGTTCCCACACATTGTTTCTTTCAAATTGATTCAGTTCTTCTTGCATGGCGATAATCTAGTTATCATCTACTATGGCTTCTTTTATATTTTTAGGTTCAATCATAGATACAAAAGCCATATTATTGCATAAATCTTTAAGAGAATGTCTAGTTGTTACCCCTTTTGAGATATCACCAATAATGTTGTCAAGGGGATGATCTTTTGAAGCTTTCCATTCTTTTGGAAGTTCATCATTGGATTTGACTTCTTCTGGAGGATCTTCATTGTTTCCTTTACCTTTTCCTTTAGTATCTTGTCCATGAATATGCATTTTTTCTAAAGATTCTGCAATATCATCTAGCATATTCTTTCTTGACAAGATAGCATTAGATTCATCAAAGGTAACATGAATGGATTCCTCAATATTCATAGTTCTTTTATTATGTATCCTATATGCTCTGCTTTGTAATGAATATCCAAGAAAGATGCCTTCATCAAATTTTGCATCAAATTTTCCTAGATTATCTTTACCATTATTAAGCACAAAACATTTGCAACCAAAAACATGTAGATGTGAAATGTTGGGTTTTCTACCATTATATAACTCATATGGGGTTTTCTTTAAAATGGGTCTTATTAAGGCCTTATTCATGATGTAACATGCAGTATTGACCACTTCAGCCTAAAAATATTTTGGAAGAAAAGTATCATTTAATAAAGTTCTAGCAATTTCTTCCAATGACCTATTTTTCCTCTCAACAACTCCATTTTGTTGAGGGGTTCTAGGTGCAGAAAAATTGTGTTCAATACCATGTTCTTCACAAAATGATTCAAAATCTTTGTTTTCAAACTCACCCCCATGATCACATCTAATAGATGCAATCTTAAGATTTTTCTTGTTTTGTATAACTTTAGCAAGTTTTCTAAATGCTTGGAATGCATCACTTTTATGAGTAATAAATAATGTCCAAGTATATCTAGAGAAATCATCAACTATAACAAGGGCATAGTAATTTCCTCCAAAACTCATGGTTCTAGATGGACCAAATAAATCCATATGCAATAATTGTAAGGGTTGAGTGGTTGAAACAATATTTTTAGGTTTGAATGAGACTCTAGTTTATTTACCCTTTTGACATGCATCACATAGTTTATCTTTTTCAAATTTCAATTTAGGCAAACCGACTACTAAATCTTTTGAAATTAATTTGTTTAAGTGATCCATGTTTATGTGAGCAATTCTTTTATGCCATAACCATAGATCATCATCTTTGCTAAGAAAACAATGATTGTTATCTAGTTTTAGGCTTAAGTCTATCATGTATACATTGTTGACTCTATGTCCTACATGCTTTATATTAATGTCATGCTTATGTTCTATAAGACATTTTTGAGAATCAAATGATACTAGATAGCCTTTGTCACATAATTGACTAACACTATGCAGGTTGTGCTTAAGACCTTCAACAAGTAGAACATTTTCAATGGAGTTTGAAGAATTTGTACCTATTTTACCAAATCCAAGGATTCTACCTTTGTTGTTGTCACCATATGTTACATGTCCGCTTTTCTTTGGAGAGATATGTGTAAACTTTGATGCATCTCCAGTCATATGTTTTGAGCATCCGCTATCTATGTACCACTCCTTCCTCAAAGACACCTACATAATCAAGTTTTTGACTTAGGTACCCAAACTTTATTGGGTCCTTGTGTGTTAGTGTAAACTGACCTTTTGGGACCCATATCATTTTAATGTTGTTGTAGTTTTTCTTAAAGTAGCAAGTAGATATGCCATGTCCTTTTCTTCCACAGTAAAAACAAGTGATAGAACTAGAATTATATTTTTGTGTGGAAGTAGAGAAGTTTTTATGAAATTTTTGTTGTTTTTCAGATTTATATCCTAGTCCAGCCTTATTGGAGACATATCTTTGTTTTCCTAATATGACACTAAATTATTTTTACTATAAGAAAATTTTGCAAGTGAGTTTTTCAACTCTTTAATTTCTTTTTCATATTTTTCACAACAACTACAAGAATCTGATATTTTCTTGTCAAAAATAGTAGAGATATGAATTTTTTCATTTGATTTAGAAATTGAGACTTCATTTCTAAGATGATCTAATTCTTTGTTTAATTTTGAAATTTCATTTTCTAAATTTGAAATTGTTTTCTTAGAAGATGAAACTAACTTTACAAGTTTAATTGACTCTTTATGCAAATCAACAAATGGATATTGTAATTCATCAAAAGAAATGGATAAGTTATTTGAAGATGTTACCTCTTCATCACTTTCATAACTTTTAGCCATAAGGCAGAGGTTTATCTCTTCATTTTTTGAATCTTCAGAAGATTCCATATCATTTTCATCCCATGTGATGTATGCTTTCTTCAATTTCTTTTCACTAAGATTTTTCTTTTCAGACTTCTCCATCTTTTTCTTGAAGATGGGACAATCAACCCTCAGATGTCCAGGTTGATTACACTCAAAGCACTTTGGAGTAGAGGATGAAGTTTCTGTCCTTCTTTTAGATTTAAAATTGGGTCGCCTTTGATTTCCTCTTACTTTAAGAAACTTGTTGAATCTTTTTACAAAAAGGCTTAGATAATCATCTTCATCTAGATCATTTTCCTTATCACTTTCTTCTTGGATTGAAGATGAGGCCTTAAGAGCAATTCCCTTCTTTTTCTTGTCATTTTCTTCATGTTGGCGTAATCTCAATAATTCCATTTCATGTTCCTGTAACTTTCCAAATAGAGTAGCAAGAGACATGTTAGATAAATCGCTTGATTCAGTAATGGTTGTTACTTTAGGTTGTCATTCTCTACTTAAACATCTTAACACTTTGTTTATGAGATCTTCATTTTGAAATTCTTTCCCTAAGGCTGCAAGATGATTTACTATATGCGTAAATCTCTTTTGCATGTCTTGAATGCTTTCATTTGCATTCATCCTAAACAGTTCATATTCATGAGTTAGTATGTTTATCCTAGATCTTTTAACATCTGTAGTTCCTTCATGTGTTAATTGTATAGTGTCCCACATTTCCTTAGCACTTTTACAATTTGAAACCCTGAAATATTCATCCATTCCTAGGGCAGATGTTATTATGCTTTTGGCTTTTAAATTGTATTGTACTCATCTTCTATCCTCTTCAGACCATTTATCTCTAGGTTTTTCTATTGTTATGCTTTCACTTGATGTGCTTCCATCTATTGTAATTATTTCTACTGTGGTGGGTATATAAGGCCCTATTTCTATGGCTTCCCAAATACATAAGTCTATTGCCTCAATAAAAATTTGTATTCGGGTTTTCCAGTAGTGGTAACCCTCTCCATTAAAGATTGGAGGTTTATTGATAGAATTTCCTTCTAGAAATAAGAAGTTTGCTGAGGCCATTTTTCTTGAAGCTTCTAAACTTTATACAAGAATGAAGCTCTGATACCACTTGTTAGACAAGCGGCCTCAGATATCTTAAGAAGGGGGGGTTGAATTAAGATATTACAAACTATTTCCCCAATTAAAATTCTATTTCACTTTCTATTCAAGTTACAAATTCCATTAACAATGAACTTCTTAAATATTGATTCAAATAGAACAATCTGAATATAAATATAAAACAATAATAAATAAAAGAGTTTAAGGGAAGAGAAAGTGCAAACTCAAATTTATACTGGTGCAGCCACACCCTTGTGCCTACATCCAGTCCCCAAGCAACCCGCTTGAGAGTTCCACTATCTTGTAAAATCCTTTTACAAGTTATAAACACACAAGGACAATCCTTCCTTTGTGTTTAGAATTCTTTTACAACAAGAGACCCTCGATCTCTTAATCCCTTAGAGAATTAGAAAGAGAAGAAGAATGAATCTCTCTTGAAAGAGATAGATTATACAATTTGAACACTCAAATGATTCCTTAATGAATTGCAAGTGGATTGGCCAAGGAATTCTTAAGAGGATAAAACGATTTTGCTCTTTGAGAGAATAAACACTTGTTGTTCTGAAAAACTCTAAGCAAATTCGTGTTCTAAGTCATATATATATAGACCATTGGTGGTCATGTAAAAACCTTTTGAGAAGTTGTGACTCTTAGAAACATTTTTCTGAAAAACTTGTCTGGTAATCGATTACAGGATTTGTGTAATCGATTACAGCTTTTAAAATTTGAATTAAAACGTTTATTAACTGCTTGTAATCGATTATCAATATTGTGTAATCGATTACACAGTCTAAAATTTGAATTCAAATATTTAGTAGCTGTTGTAAAGCATTTTTGGCCATTGGTAATCGATTACATCCTCTGGTAATCGATTACCAGAGAGTAAATCTCTTGAAAAACATTTTTTAACTTAAATTACTTGACCAAACCTTTTGCTATATCAAATAGGAATTCCCTTCCTAAAATACTAGTGATCATCTTGATGTTGTGGCTTGTATTCTTGAATCATTGTCTTGAATATAAACTTGAAAAGCCCATTTGCATCATTTGCATCAAATCATCATGATCATCATCAAAACACCAAAGGCATTTGCTTCTACATTTTTGTCTCAAGATATCTTCATATTTTTTCAAAATGTTGAACAGAATTGTGGCTTCCCTTTTTGTTGCTCTGGAGAAAACAATGTTGTCATTTGCAAAAAAACAAGTGTGAAATAAAAAAATGCATAGGGACATATTCTTAAGCCATGCAAAGACCCTTGTTCATCAGCTTTGATGATCAAAGTAGATAGCACTACAACACATAAGATGAACAAATAGGGTGAAAGATGATCACATTGCTTAAGCCCTCTATATGGACAGAAAACATCACGGGGGAAACCATTCACAAGGATAGAAAAAGACAATGTTTGCACACACCTCATAATGAGGGAGACCCAAGTTGTAACGTTCATGATTGTTGACTTCTCAACGACTCTCATACTACTACACTTCATACGATGACACTTCACTCAACATCATTGTTGGTCAGAACCCTCCACCGATTAGAATTCTCCGTACGTAGTCCTTTTTGAGACCTTGGCAACCAGCTCTGACATCGCTTGACTGCTCTTAAGATCATTAACTATCCCCACATACCAGCACGAGACTTTTCAGCGTGCTTTGTCCCCACTCACACACTTTTTGGGGAAACTTCCTAAAAGGTCACCCATCCCATAATTACTCCAAGCCTAACATGTTTAACTGTGAAATTCTTAATTGATAGGCTACTGAAAAGTATATGCATCTTATTTTTATAGGTAGTACAAATTAATTCCTTTAAATCATCATCAACTGTGCAGTTTCATACTTGTAGAACCTTTGAATCCCTCTCATTCTGATTTGATTCGTTCGAGGTGTTACATAAGCAGTTGGGAATCCCATAGAAAACAAGACTTTAAAAAAGCTCATTCTACTCTATCGTAGGCTTTGGACATATCAAGTTTGAGTCTCATGAATCTATGTTTCCATGGATTCTTATTTTTCATATAATGGAAACACTCAAAAGCAATAAAGGCATTATCAGTCATAATTCTTTGAGGGACAAAAACACATTGAGTCTCACCAATAATATCAGGAAGAATCTTCTTGAGTCTATTAGCCATTTTCTTAGTAATAATCTTGAACAAGACATTATAAAGACTAATAGACCTGAATTCGCTTATGTGGGAAGGTCTCTTATTCTTCAGGATAAGAGCAATGAAGGTCTAGCTCAGAAAAGAAGGATCCCTACCATTGTTCAGAACCTCCAGCACTATTTGTTTCACATAAGGTCGAACAAGATCCCATAACTGTTGATAAAAATAAGCAGGTGTCCCATCTGGGCCAAGAGCCTTTGTGGGGTGCATCTGAAAGAAAGCTTCCTCTACCTTTTCACCAATGAAACTTTTTCCCAGTAATCTTAACATCTCATCATTAATACGACCCCCCACATGGTTGTCTATAAAATCCAAACCTGTTGGATTTGATGAAGTAAAAAGTGTAGAGAAAATAATTGGACAATATACTTGCAATATCCTTTTCATTATCATGATAAATACCTTCATCATCTCTAATCTTCTTAATTGTATTCACCTTGTTTCTTTGGGAAGCTTTTTGGTGGAAATACTTGGTATTTTTGTTTCCATCCTCCAACCAATTGGTTGTTGAACATTGGGCCCAATAAATTTCTTCATTGCAAAGCAACTCATCAATGTTTTTTCTTGAGGCCATCAAGCTTCCTTTTTGCCCCCTTAAAATTTCTGATTTTTTCCTTCCTAACACCATAACGTTGTTCCTGTCCTCTCCAAATTATCACAAATATTACTTCCCCTTCTCTAGGTTGTTGCCATGATGTCGTACTCTCCTCATCTTCTAACCTCATTTTTTAAAACTTGTAAATACAACTCATTTTTCATCTCTTCTATTATTTAGCAAGAACTCCACTTGGATTTGGCTATGATCATAACCATGCCTAGTAAGGCAAGAGACTTGAAAATTCTTCCACAATTGCCTCTATTCTCCATTAGAAACAACACGACCCAACCTTTCTTGAATGTTGAAATGTTTCTTCAGTCTATTATTCCATGCGAACTTATTTCTAGAATAGCCTAGATCTTGAAGCTAACTTTCATCTAGAACATTTATAAAGTTTTGTACCTAAGATAGCTCCACAATTGCCCCCCCCTCCAATCTTCTCATCAGGGCTCAGTATATTGTTGAAATCTCCAAGACATAGCCATGGAACATGGTCACTAGGGAATAATGACTTAATAAGTCTCCACGTTATATATTAGTTTGGGCTTTCTGGATGCTCGTCGATGGTGGATAAGTGGAAACACTTTTGACTAGTGTTTAAAAAGATCCACATATCTACATGATTCAACGACCAAGAGCAAATATCCACCTCCATGTAATCACTCCATAACAACATGAATCCACCAGCTCTATTTCTCCCATAAACATTAAAATCTACTCCAAATATTTTTTTAACACATTCATTCCTCAAGCACTATAGCTATACCACCTTCTTTTTGGTCTCCATAAGGAACAACAAATTTGAAACTTTGTCACATATAATTTTCCATAGAAAATAATTCCAACTTAAAATTTTCATTGCTCTTGGTGGAGCTGGTGTGTCGCCTCTGCCTTTCTTCAAAATTATTTTGTTTCTTATTCAAACTGTGAACAAAGTAACCATCAACCCCTATCATTTCCCCCTCTAATTTCCTTTTTTCCATGCACATATAGCTTGTCCTCTTTCTTTCTTTCACCATTTTCCCCTTGTCTCCTCCATGTCTTTGTCGTATGTTGGATTTGTTGTGCCTTTTCTTTGCCTTTAATCGAGAATGACGTTGGAAATTGTAACTCATCCCTATCTTCCTCATTTTTGTTTAGATCACTGGTCCCTTCATTTTTTCCAGCACTATTGTCTTCTACTCATGGCATAACCTTCTTACTATGTGTCACTCTGAATGGGATTTATTTTTCCCTAGACGTGGTTTTCTCTACTTCCTTTGGATTTGACAGTTGGAAGTTTGCCAGGGAATCTGCCACTTCCTCCACTTGAGTAACTTCCACTTGTGATACATCCCCTTCATCACCCCTAGTCCTTTCTTTAGCATGTGAAATTTCTAATTCAATAATCCAGCCTCACTTTTCTCCATATGGAGCCTTTTCTTCAACCTACCAAACACCACCTCACTACTGATCCCCGCTACCACTGAGTTTTTTTGAAGAGATGCCCTCAAACCTAGATCGAAGGGGACATAATTTATATCCTCTTCATCATGATTTTCATCTCGAAGATCACATGTTCGTAGTTGATGGTCCAAAACCTCATGACCACAAATATCGAAGAAATCCTCCAAAAAATAGCTCATCGTGCATCTCCAAAATCCCTCACCTTTTCCCATTTGACCTATAGCAACACAACATTTCCCAATAAACCTCGTTGCATGAAGCTGGATGCACCCAAATTTGATGATCTTTAAAATCACTAAAATCTTTGAATACCATGCAAACCCTAACTCTAAACCCCTAGCCATGGTAATAATGTCATGAAGAAAGATAGTGATAATGGGCTTAATCTAGTCATAACCCATCAACTCCATCGCATGATTCATATAGATGAAGTATGTGTTTTCTTTCATATACGGATCATACCCATAGAGGCCCATTCAACCTAAACCAATAACCTATTTCACCATAATCCATAAATGACAATCTTAACTCACAACTTCACAACCATCTTTCAAACCTTTTCCACAATACCATCGTTGGAAATACTAACCACACCATTAAAGTTGTCAAAATGGATTAGCCCAGCCCATTGGACTCGACCTACCTTATAAACGGGTCAACCGAAACCAACTTGACCCACTTTCTGTTAAGCCATAAAAATGTTGGCTCGGCTTGGCCCATCACAGGTTGGTGGGTTAAATGGGCAAGCCCACCTAAAATTAAAAAAAATGTTTTTTCAAAAAACAAATTTTAATAAAATATAATTTTTTTAGAAAAATATATTGGAATGTTTAGGATAACTTTGAATAATCAATGATAGCATTGTTTTTAAACTTCATGGGTTTAAAAATATAAAATATTACTTAAATTAAATCCTCCACTGTCCACACACCACACCTACAACATGGCATATCAACAAGCTAAAAAATATCTTGTCAATTTGTCATGGAATGTGAGCCAAATATCTATGGTGATCATATAATTATAAAATTACAATAACAAAATTTTTAAAAAATGACAAAAGCATTTCATGTTTATTAATTTATTTTCTATTTTTTTAGGTGAGTTAGGTTCTATTTTTTTAGGTGATTGTAAGATGTAATAAAAATTTCAACCCGACTCGACCCAAACCTGTGGTGCGCTAGGTTGATCCATAGGTTTCAACTTATTTTGACAGCTCTACACCCCATTCATTTCCTTCCAAACTTTCAACCAGCGAGCATACGACCTTACCATTACCCATTATACTTTTTTTAAAAAAAAATAGGTAAAATAAAAGGTTGCAAAATGGGATCATTCACCTTAGCACAAGCCCATTCTCTTTTCATGTTCTCTTGGGTAAGAAAAAAATGGTACATGGAGGTTTTGTGTGGACCGAGCTCTCAATGATATTGTAGTAAAGGATCATTTTTCAATTCCGATGGTGTTGAATCGTGTCATTGAGTAGTAGGTATGCACATTCATGCCAAACCATCTTGGGGCAAGTTTTCAGTGTGGCCTGGATGGTTTTACTACACTTCAAAGAATTCTGGTACTAAAGCATCTCCTTTTGAAGTTACTTTTGGTAAGAAATCTCCTATCATTTCATATATTATTAACTCTTTCAATATTGTGACTGTGGATGATCTCTTGGTGAATAAAGACACAATGATCATTGTATTGAGGAGGAAACTCACGAAGGCCCAAGAAAGTATGAAGCAATTTACTAATGTTCATAGAAAAAGGTAAATTTTCAAATTGGTGACAGGGTTATGGTCAAGTTATGTCCTCACAGGAAAGTCACAACTGCTATTGCACCCCTATACCAATCTTGCCAAACATTTCCATGGTCCCTTTCAAATATTGGATAAAATTGGCAAAGTGACTTACAAGCTCAAACTACCAGAGCAATTTTGCATTCATCGTATTTTTCATTGCTCCAATCACAAGCCTTTTCAAGAATTCTTGAGGATACTATTCCTGCCATTATGTTACCTAAAATCGTAGTTGAGAACCAACCTATGATCACTCCCCTTGCTATCCTCAATACTGTTGGAATTACTCTATTGTTGCACCACGTTTGATAGTGTTAGTCCAATGGGCAAGTTTGTTCCTTGGTGATACTTCTTTGGAAGGGCTATGTTGAAAAACTGAGTATCACCTAAAGGCCCAAGAGAAAGATTATTCCACTAAAGCATTTAGAAAACTATGTCAAGTGAAGGCTTAATAAATTTTGTTATGGAGTGGATCTATTGGAACTATATTGATTAACTTAGTTCTACAAATATAGGTGCTAGATTGCACTTTGTCATTTAACATTTTGTTGTTTTTTTAGAATTTAAGTATGTGATATATCAGTATGTAAGCATTGAGAATGAATCAAGAAAAATATTAACTAATTCCCCATCTCTTCTTTTGAGGAGGCTCCTAGTCCTCAAATTTTAAGAATTGCTACTCTTATCATAACATAGACCTTTTGGATTGTCTCTAGTTACTATTCAATTTACAAATCATCACCTTGAAAAGTCACATACGTGTCTTAAGCTGCCACTTTGCAAACTCATATTGACATTGTGCAATAAATCCAATGAAAGCTCTTCCACAACTACATGATTGTTTCTTAGCTTGAAGTCGAACATGCTAGTCTCACGCCATTGTGACTCAACTGATCCCTAGTGCTAGTTTTGTACATTTCATAGAACCTCTTGATTTGGAAGAGGCTAGTAACCTTCGTTTCACTCTTGAGTGTATTTGTTATATTTACCATTTAATATGGAAAGAGCTTAATTATGTTATAAATGATCACATTGATTGTGTTACTGGTTGTCCTTTAATGCCTACATTTTGTGGTGAGTTGAGTTTTTGAAGTTTATGATATTTATGCCTATTTATAATACTATTAAGGTTGAGGTTGGTAGTAGTAGAAATGAAAAGGTTATGCAAAAGGAAAATGAGTGGGGAAGATAGTGTTCTTTTTCAAGTTGCACTTATTGTTTCTTGGGAGGCTACCACTTATTTATGGAAGGCCTTCAAGAATCAAATGAGAGTGTTATTATTTGCTTGCATTACCTATTTACTAACATTTTCTTTTATTGGCATATGTTACTTATTAGTATTGTTAGTTTTTGTTAGAGAAGGGATTTGAACATGCAACCTTTCCTCCCTTCCTATCTCCCTTCAATACTAAATCAATCTTATATTATCACCTATTTAACAACAAGTAACCATTGATAATGCATTAATAAAAGAAATTAATTATCTCAATATTTTTCCTTTTCTTATTTTTTCCAATGATAGTTCATAGTAAAAAGTGAGTGAAAAAAATAGAAAAAAGATAAATAAATGGACAAGGAACCAAAACAATGAAAAGATAACACATAATAATGTATATAACCAAAATATTTTTTAATATATAATAAAGAGAAATATAAAATATTATGTTGTTGGTATGAGTAGCACGAGACTCAAGTATTTATTAAGATTTCATGTTTGAGTCTTATAAGAAGAAAAAATATAATTTAGAGAAAAAATCCTACTAAACTAAAGATGATGAAAATAAAAATGACAAAAAATAAAGATATTTATTTTTAAATAGATTAAAACACAAGAGCTATAAGACCCACATGAAATCCAACAATTTCTTCTCTATTTCTTTTTCTCCCCTCAATCAAACACAACTTAAAAGTAATTTTTTAAATACTACACACTATCGCCATGATGATAAAAAGTAAAATAAAATAAAGAAAACCATAAACTTTATTTTATTCAAAGAGAAACATGAACTTTTAAAGCAATCGATAGATGTTTGTAACTTGTCGTGCATGGTGCCATCATGGTTCGGTGATATCCTTTATTGTAAAGAAACAAACAAGTTTAATTAATGTTATCATATATCAATCAATTTTCTCTCTCCAAATTTTGTAAATCCTATATAATCTTCTTCTTTTATCCAAATCTATTCTAAAAAAATCAGAAAATGTCAATCAAATGTAGATGATAAAACATGAGATCAACTTAGATTAAATTTAAAATTATAATTAAATAATATATATTTTTAGAAATGTTACTAACATTATTTTGAATACACTCTCTTTATTGATTAAAATTTATTAAAATCACAAAATTGTATAGATGATACCTCTTATTTGATGACTCTGTCTTTTAATTGTGTAATTTTTAATAAGTTTAATTCATGAGGAAATGTGTTATTTTTTATTTGAATGTAATAGAATCATTATAACCGATTAAACTTAAATATATATCTTATATCTAGGACTTGAATCAAATATTTGTAATTAAATTAAAATAATTCTAAATCAGTTAATTCACATGCTATGATATAATTAAATCATCTAAATTCTACACTTCATTTTACGATCATATCAAATTATTACTCTTTTCCTAAAATTTTATCAAAATCAAATCACAAACACCCGTATGAATAATTTCTAACCAGAAAAAAGCGGTGAAAAACAAAAACAAAAGTAAAAAATAGAAACTTTATCCCCGTCGTTGTTGTACGTACAAACAGCACACAACACAAGCAAAGTTCGCAAAGGCACTGTTTGGAGTTTGGACCACGAGAATTGTCAATATAAAACTGAGGCCGTTGGATGCGACTGTTTGGGTCGACAGTCACACACGGTTTAGTTTGGATTGTATCATGGCTTTTTATTATTGATTAAATTAATTTCTTTTGTCTTCTAATTTATTTATTTTTGATTAATTTAATTCTTTAGTTTTATTAGATCTTCGATTAAAGTCCTTATTATCAATTTTGACTAACAATGCTAAATGTGGAATCATGTAACAATAATGTGTTATTCTATTTTTTTTACATAGATAAAAATTTAACATTGTCAATCAAAATTTCTGTTAAGATCTAATCAAATGTATTTTATTAAGACGATTTAGATAAACTTAAAAAAAATTATCAATCAGAAAAAAAAGATAAAAATTAAGAAAAATGATATGAATGTTATTTTTTTTAATATTATCAACACCTATTATTTTTTTTATTTCTCTCCCTTTTTTCACATCATATAATTTATAATACTTATATCTTTTTCCGTCTCACTACGTGAAATATAACATCTATACCATATATTATTTTTCAAACTAGGAGGCTTTTCTACCTTTACTGATTTATATTACATTATCTTAAGTACTATTGTTTTTATCGTATTACTATTTTTACTTTTTTGTTGTTTAAAATACAAGTGACTCGGTGTCATATTGGTATCAAAGCTGTTATTTAGTTTTGGATAGACATAATAATAACAGTTTTGTTAACAAACTTTCGATAAAATCTTTTGAGGACTTCTCTTGAAACTTTAGATAGCCTAACAAAAACACAAAATTTGTTGTTTAACAAAATACAAACTTTAGAAAATAAAGTTAACGACATTTTGAATATTCTTAAATCTAAAGAACAACAAATTCGTTTTTCCACAAACAAACTCGATAAAATTACAATGCAGCTTTCTAAACTTGATTTAGGAAAGACAACAAGTCAAATCTCAACCAAATTCGTTTTAGCAAAGCCTAGAAAATGAGGACAATACCTTTTACAGTAACCTCACAAAGAGTTTCAGGACACAATTCTATTACTGAATCTATAAACCAACATCCTGGAATCTTTGATAGATTCTTTAGAAGAACAAACTCCTGAACCAGACAACTGGAACAAATAGTAGGTATAGAATCCAATATTGATATTGGATCAAATTCTAGGATAGACTCTCTGAATCCTAGATAATTATACAATCTAAATTGGTTGGCTTATGATAGAACTAGCTTATACAGATACAGAAGGATTGATGATTTTCATCTCCCTGACGGAAGACACAAGATTATCAAATTAATCTAAAAACAAACCTAATGACAACTCCTTAATACAAATAGAAGATATGTACACCTAGGGTTAATTGTCATAGGCGTCAGGTCTCTAACAAGATCTTTCGTAGGAGCTACAACTTTTGTAGTCCTTTTTGATCAAAGGTTCAGAGATAATAATTCTCAGGCCATAATAGGGATGATAGAAATAGATCTAAACCAAACCGTCTCCCTAATTTATATTGCCCCTAATTACACAATGAATCATAGTGATTTCATACAAAACATAAACCTAGAAGTCCACACAATAGGTTTTAGAAGAAACTTTGAGGGACATAACTTACACTTGGATATTACCTTCACTGGCAGAATAAGTGATCAAATATCCCCTAGATATAGGATAAACACTAATCCATTAGTGACAACCTTTGATGGAATCCAATTTTTGCCACCCGAAATCTTTGATTCCTCCAGAAACCAAAACAATCAATGGCAAACACATATTAAGGCTGGATCTTCTAGGAGTGCAATAACCACTCCTGGATCAGCTATAATAACAAACAAAAGAAATAGTCTTTCAGTAAGATTTACTGATTATGAAGACATACAAAATCCCCCAAGAGAGGAAATGGAACCCTCTAGAATGTTTATGATGAATCTATGACATTGTTCATATTTCGAATCATATATTCCCTATGAGGAACATAAACAAACTGAAACCTCTTCTTTAGAAAAAACTTGCCTTTCCCCAAAACTCCTTAAAGCAGTTGAAAAATGGGAAGAAGACAAGAAGTGTGAAGGACAAAGTTTTATAAATAATGAAATAGATTCCGATGACACTAACGAAGAAAACGAATATGTTTTCAGACAAAGATTATTCTCAATGATAGATAAAGAAAATTCTGATACAGAGAATATTCAAGATTTACTTGAAAAAATCAATTTACATGAATTTTATGAAAAATAAATAAACTTCAAAAATACTTTAGAAATAAACTTTGAGATTGATGAAACAGAATCACTAGTCTCTTTTCCTGAAACTCATAAAGGTCTCATGGCTGATGCTTCTAGCTCAAATTTTACCCCTCAATTTGATTATATTACGGAAGACTACAACATGGGATTTCCCCCATGAAAAAGTTATCACCCCAATAGATTTAACTCTAGGAGATAATATAAAGTCAAAAGGGAAAAGGCTACCTATAGAACCGACATTTAATATGCCATCTCTTTTACTAAACATAGGAAATATTGACCCCCAATTACTTCTGAACTACATAGAACAGTGGACTTCTGCTGTTATAAGAGACTATAGAGTAAACCATGAAAGTCATGTATCCAATAATCAAGATATGATAGCAAGAGCCGAAACATATCTAGGAGATATAGCTAGAGCCTATTGGAAATGTTTCAAACAAACTTTCCCAGAATAAATCAAAACAAACCTAGTAGACCCTGGTCCAAATATCTACAATTTCTGTAGCCTAATACAAAGAATTTTTACAGCCCAATCTATAAATGATGGAAATACCATCAGACAAAAAATTTATCTAGGTAACCTAGAAAGACTCTCTATAAGTTATTTCGGTAAAATAAAAGAATTTACCCAAGATTACCTAATGTATGCCTCTATAGCGGGAGGATTTACAGATAAATCTTTAGAAGGAAAATTATTCTTAAAACTCCCGGGTAAATTAGGATAAAAAAATTAGAGACAGTTGGAATGATGACCAAATTGACCCAGTCATGAATAATCTAACGGTCAAAAGCCAACACATAATGAAAGTGATGGAAGATACATGTACCAACATAGCCATTAACAAACAAATAAAAATAGCTGATTCAGAAATTTGTAAACAGATTTACACTCTTCAACAATACCATAAAGAAATTAGGAGAAAAAGACCTCAGTACAGACCTCCCAATAAACAACCTTCTAGGAAAAAGAATCCAACCCGTAGGTATTCAATTAGAGCCTCTAATTCTAAAAAACCTACAGTTAACAAAGAAAGACATGTTAGGAAACTTAGAGATAATAAAACATATACAAAACAATTAGAATGCTATTCTTGCCACCAACCAGGACATTACTCTAGAGATTGTCCAAACAAAACCAATCTATTTACAAGAGAAGCATAATTGATAAAAAGCTATAGGATGAATCTTATTCCTATAGATGAGACAGTCTCTACTGACTCAGAAATATATTCAATAGTTAGTTGGTCTGACTATACTTCTGAAGAAGAAGAACTCAATAAAGATTATAAAATCTTAAACGAATTCACTAGAAATGAGTATGTGAATCTATACCCAGTGGATGACAAATACAATCAATATGGAGAAATCCTTGAAAATTTGGGATATAGCCTAATGTTCAAAAGAGAATTAAATGATTGTGAACATGAAATACAATTCCACATAGGACCAGATTGTAAGGAATGTCATTTCTGTAAAAGATATCCCCACAAAACGTTAAGAGCTCACATAATTTCCTGATTTTAAGAAGGAAAATGGTTCTAGAAACAAAATTATGAACAATCCGATTTCAACTTTGGAAATCAGATTAAACCAAATGAAAAAACAATAGATTTTCTCTACGAAAATTTGAAAAAAAAATAGAAATCCAAACTTTTCTGAAGAGCATACAAGTGGGCTTATGGCACTACAAAACAAAGATTGCATCCCCATAATTTGCAATAAAAAGAAAAATAAAAGCCTACATATTTTGGTTAAAATAAATTTTCCTAAAATAAATAATTTTGACCAAACCGAAGTAATTTTGCAAGCTTTGGTAGATATTGGTTGTTCTTTTACTTCCATATGCCAAAGTATTGTACCCCAACACAATTGCTTTAAAAGTAATATAATAACTAAAACTAGAACAATGTCTGGAGACATAATAACAAATGATACAGAAACTAGAAATTTCACCATTCAATTATCTACAAACTATGATATTTTCGATAACAAAATCTTTATAAATAAAGTAGATGTTGTAGACTTGCGACCTACCAAAGAAACAATGATTTTAGGACTTGATTTTATCATACATGATAACATATCAGTTACCATTACAAAAGACTACTTATTAATTTCTACAAACTCACAAATGTCACCTATAATAGACGAACTCACATCAGAGTTATGAACAAAGCATGGTGATGCCCCCACTAATGTTAATGTTAGTGATCAATGTCCTTGTGACACACCAGGAAGCAGCAAAATAAAAGAATCAAAAAATTATGGTAGTATAAACGCTCCAGAAACATGTGACACATCCCATGATTCTTATCATGAAAGTATTTTAAAAAGCATAAAAACAGAAATTGAGCTACAATATGAATTATCTATAGCAGAATTTGATTATAATTCTGTCAAAATCATCAAAATTATAACTTTTGATAATATGCAATAGATTATAGGCAAATTAAATAGAACAAATATAATAGGAGAAGACCCTACAAAATATTGGAAAAAAGATCCTGTTATGTGCAAATTAGAAATCATAAACTCAAATCTGATAATTAAAACTAAAGATATTCAGTATGGGAATTTCGAACAAGAAGAATGTAAAAACCATATAAAAACCCTCTTGGATCTAAAAGTTATAGTACCTAGTACTAGTCCTCATAGAAGCCCTGCTTTTATTGTTAATAAACATTCAAAACAAAAAAGAGGGAAAACTAGAATGGTCTATAATTACAAAAGGCTTAATGATAGCACTTACATAGATGGATACAATATTGCTTCTAAAAATGTGTTGATAAATAGGATACAAAAAGTTATATGGTTTTCAAAATTTGATTTAAAATCAGGATTTCACCAAGTAAAGATGCATCCCGATTCAATAAAATGGATTGCCTTTTTCTGTTCAGAAGGATTATTCAAATGGAAAGTAATGTCTTTCGGACTAAAAAATGCACCACAAATTTTTCAAAGAAAAATGGATAATATTTTTGGAAATTACAAAGAATTTAATTGTACATATATATATAATGTACTCGTCTTCTCAAAAACTAAAGAAGAACATTATCTCCATCTCAAACAAGTTCTTCATTTATTTAAAAAATTTGGCCTAATTATCTCAAAGTCAAAAATGGAAATTTGCAAAACTCATATTTCTTTCCTGGGAACAGAAATAGGAAATAGGAAAATAAGGCTTCAGCCTCATATCTCCCAAAAAATTCTTGGTTTCCCAGATAAAATGGAAGACATAAAAACCCTGAGAGCTTTTCTAGACCTACTTAACTATGCAAGAAATTTTATTAAAGACTTAGGGAAATACATAGCTCCTCTTTACAACAAAACATCTTTGATGAAACAGAGAAAATTTAATACAGAGGATGTAAAATTAGTTCAGAAAATTAACAAAATGGTTAATAATTTGTCATATCTTTCTTGACCATTAGATTCTGACTATTTGGTCATAGAATGTGATGGTTGTGAACAAGGATGGAAAACCATCCTAAAGAAAAAGAAAGATAAATATGAAAAAATTCATGATGAAGAAATCTGTAGGTATACTTCAGAAAAATACCACACAAAACTACAGGTATACTCAATTTCTACAAATTACGAAGTAAATGCCATAATAAATGCTTTAGAGGGATTTAAACTCTTCTTGATTAATAAAAGCGAAATTACCATAAGAACCGATTGCGAAGGAATAGTGACTTATGGTAGCCAACAAATAAATACGGATATAAAACCTCACAAAAGATGAGTTTTATTCCAAGAGTATGTTTATCATAACGGAATAAAAATAAATTTTGAACACATAAAAGGAGTTAAGAATGTTGGTGCTGATATTCTTTCTTGTTTTGCAGGGATACAACAAGATGAAGCCTTGTAAGGTCTCTTACCAAAATATAAAACAAAAAATGAAGTTTGGCAATCAGGATTTACCTGTACTTACAAACGAGTTTCACTACCCCGGTAGGGAAGCTATCAACGACAAATTCAATTGCCTTATTGATAATATTTGGAATATTCCAAAACATACAAACAATAATGAGCAATTCATTTGTTCAGTGAAAAAGGCATAATTTGTGCCTTATACAATTTCTGCATAGCAGATAACCAAGGAGTCCCTCTCCTTACAAAAGCCTCTCATTTTGGGAAAGGTTATACAACTTTTGTCCTGTTATCAAGGCCCTATAAAGGTATTTATACCAATTTTAAAGACCTTTCCCTTGTAAAGGAGGGTATTCAAAGCCCAATTTACAAAAGGATTCTATTCAAGGGAAGAAGCAGAAAAAACCCTTGAACTAAATACCACAGATATAAATAAAATAAAAAAGGCCCTTGAACCAAAAAACACGACTATAGTCATAAATGCTGACCAAACCAAGACCAACCACAAAACCTATAAAGACTCAGTCAACCCAAATATCCTCGGACCAATAAATGGCTTGAACATAGACAATTTCAAGAAAATACAAAACTTATTGTTTAAGGTACACAACAATCAAACCCAAATTTCGGGTCTCTGTATAGGCGTGCATGCTTATTTCAACCAAAAATTTTGTATGCACCAACAAAACCCCATTCTGCGAAGACAAAACCAATTGTCCTTGCAAAATAAAATTCCTTTTCAGAAAAGCCATATTAGACCTGGACCAGTTTAAGTCCTTTGGATATGAGGACTTAGCGATTTCCACAAAGAGTCTACTGGATTATGGATGTTTGGAATCAATCTTGATTCCTCCATCAGATAGATTTGAAGGATTTAAGCCCTCAATTAACGAGGCTATTAACCTAATATAGGCAGAAATGATGGATTACATTGCCATCAAAATGATAACCTGCCTGAGCAATTTTTTTGCTCAAAATTACCCCTGCCATGTCATGAAACTCCTACCAGAGGATCATATGCTCAAAATTACCCCTGTCATGTCATGAAACTCCTACCAGAGGATCATAGAAACTTTTTTCCTGTTTGTTCGATGATGAATATGAAAGAGTTGGGATGTACAGGGTAATACACAGTATTAATACAGACTCATGAGGGCACAAATACAAGGATACCAATGGTTCTCAGAATTAGACAAATGAGAGTTTGACCTAATAAGAGAAACTCATGACACACAGCTCTTCCATCCATCATACAATGGGAAGTTCTTCATTCCTTTCCTGGTTAATCACAACAACAAATTGGTTCAATTCTTCCAAGAAGAGAAGAAAGATAAAGAGATTTAAGAAGCTAGTGGATGTCATGGACAACAAACTCCTCCTTTTCCATCCATTGATCTCTCAATGGAAGACTCATCAGACATTTTCTGTTCTGGAAATATCTAAGACGAAGAAGATGTTACTATTACAAAATCAGCAAAGAGTTAAATACAGAAGCATCCTGCCAAAAATATAGTTGTAAATTCAAGGTGGGAATCTTTACTGTTGCAAAGACTCTGACACTAGTGAACAGTAAATGAACAGTAACTTTACCGTTCTTGATTGAAGGGGCCTTTGTCTTTTTCTTTCCGTTTTCTCTATATAAAGGGTCTTCAATTGTAAACACAAGATAGATACTAGGAAGACTAGTGAGAGAAACAGAAAGGAAAAAAGTTTGTAATAGTGTTTTGAGCAATAGTATCCAACTTATTTCGGGATCTTTCCCCTTTCCCCCCTTGATTTTTTCGTCAATCTGTAAGTATAATATCCACCGTATCTGGCTAAATTCTTCGAAGGCACCCTAAAGGGGGCCTTAGTTATCTTCATTTAGAAAATGTGAATATAATTTAGAACCCAAATGTTTACTTTACTTTTGGAATTTTTTTTGCTTTGTTTTTCGAAACCTGAGATTTGTAAGCCTGCAAAGGTGTGTCCTTGATACCTGTTTTTGGAAAGCAATGGAAATCCTTTATGGTTAGACTCGTGCTTGAAGGAAAATAAGATCATCGAAAGACTCAAAGAGTGTGGACTAGTAAGGATCTTTAGTACTCGGCTGGTATCATTATATTTTATATTTTTCTTAAATGAGATAACTTATAGTATCAATTGAGGAGTCTTCTCTATCCATCTAATTTGATATTTTCTTTAGCTTGCTTACTCTTAACTATCTATTTTATTTATACCATATATTATTTTCCAAAAAGTAATTTAACCTTTATTCTTTCTTCTCGTAGACTTTTCACTCTTCCAACGAATCGTTTCCGATAAGGCTAGCATTCTTCAAAACCCGCCCAATCAGAGAACGCCACGTGGAAGTTTCGGATGGCTGTTAAACATGTACGCAAATTAAAACGAAGCATCGCATACCATATCCCTCTGCAACATAAACTCAAACTCAACCGTTCACACACACACTTAGCGTGACACCAAGGACGTCGTCGTTTTAACCCTCGACTTGCCGTAACGTAACTGCAGAACGCAACGACTTGAATGAATGCCATGGTGAGGAAAAAGGAGTGACAAAAAAAGTATTATTACTATAAAAAGCAGTGTCGTATACTGAAAAAACGACAACGAAATGGAGTGCGTTGCGGCGAGGAACTTGGCGGCAATGGCGTTCTGCGTGAGTCCTTTGTCGTCGAGGTTGAGGCTGCGGAGGAAGAAGCTGTGGAGAAGACGAACCGCGTCGTCGTCGTCGTCGTGCGGCGGCCGCGGCGTGCGGTGTCTGAAGGTGGAGGCGAAGGCCGGGAGCGAGAGCTGCGTGGCGACGAAAGAGGACTTCGCCGACGAGGAGGATTACGTGAAGGCCGGTGGCTCCGAACTCGTTTTCGTCCAAATGCAACAGAACAAAGCCATGGAAATGCAATCCAAGCTCGCGGATAAGGTTTTTTTCGGTTCTCTCGCTTCTGTTTCTTGGATTTTGATTCTTGTTACTGTGTGTTGAATGTGGAGCTTCGTTATGATCGGTTTTATGAGGGTTGGATGAATTTTCGTGAAATGCTTTTAAATTTTTTTTGGTTGAAAATTTAGTGGATATTGTTTTAGGCTTTTTTTTTTCGCTGTTAGGTTACTGTGGACTACATTATCAGATATCAATATATACTATCCAAACGGCAATATAAATTTTACAATTATTTTAAATATATGTAGGTTACAATGACCTGTAAGAAGTAAGATTCTTTCTTTTTTAAGGCGATGCAAGATCGTCTTGATATGAATAAAATTTCATAAAACATAAATAGTAAGTATATAATTATAATAATCCGAATTAATAACATACTTTTTGAATATTACTAAAATTAAAAATAAAATATAAATCATTGTAATGATAAATTACTTCCTATTAATTATACAGATTGAAATATTACTATCAATTTCATTTCTTTCTCAAAATCATCTACGGAAAAGACAATTTCCATTTTTAGTTCATCAAGGAACAATGTTTTTATGCTTTTATATTATACTTGTATTGTAGTATTTTTTTTTTAAAAAAAAACTTGAATACTTCACCTATATGTATCGAAGTATCCGAGAGTATTGGTATGGGATAGAAATACATGAAGCAAATTAAGTAGGTCATCTTGAGAAGCTAATAATAAAAAAGTGATTGAGTTTTTTTTTTAATATAAGGAATTGCGTTAGATTTCTTTAGTACATACTGATATTTGAGTTGTGTGGATGAAATTGAGGTGTGATGGGTTTGGCTGTGATGATCTTTTTGTTTGGTGAGAGTGATGCCATTGTTTAGTCGTGTGGATGAAGTTGAGGTGTGGTGAATTTGGCTGTGATGATCTTCGTGTTTGGTGATAGTGAAGCCATTGTTAAGTCTTATAAGAAATGCTAGTAACACACACTGTTTCATTGGCTGAAATTTATTGAAAATGATAAAATTTGGTAGGTCTCATGTCATATTTAATAGCTCTATCTTCTGATTTTATAGTTTTCAGTGAATTTTAACCAATTAAAAAAGAATGTGTTTGAAAAGAGTGTGCTAAAGACTCGGTTCCTAGCCCTCCTTTTAGTGTTATACACATGCACCGGTTTTGATGGTTATGAAGATGCTTAAACTAAATTGTGTTTTTGGATTTATGTTTTCTTACCGAGAACCTGTTGATAACCACTCTTGCAGTTGCCACCTATAGGAGATGATATACTGGATCTAGTTGTGATTGGTTGTGGTCCGGCTGGTCTTGCTCTTGCTGCTGAATCAGCCAAGTTAGGACTGAAAGTTGGGCTTATTGGTCCGGATCTCCCTTTTACAAACAATTATGGTGTGTGGGAGGACGAATTTAAAGGTATCGTTCTTGCTGCATCATTCTACTGATATCATCTTTGTATCCGATATGCTATTTATTTAAAATATTGTCTCGGCCAACCCGAATCAGCCCTAACCCATATGGAATAGGGCCAAAATGCCTCGTGGTCATGTGGGTTAGCGATATTAAGAACAATAAAAAATTAACAACAGACTTGTCTTTAACAAGGGAGGTCGGTTACTTGTATCACTTAACATCAATGGATTAGTCTCCTGATCCAGCTGGTTAGTAAACACCGTATTCTTTGACTCAAAAAAAAAAAAAAAATCAATAGATCCGATCAAAACCAAATTCTCATAAATATAAATATTATTTACAAATAAGATTTCCTATAACATACTGGTTGTTGTTTTATTGGCTTCACATGACTAAAAACCATACAATTTTATTCTCTTCGTGTGGCTATTTTTTTGTGCATGTTCAAACTGCTCTAATAATTTTTGTCATTTTTACACAAAAAGTGTTGTAACAATATCCCTGTTGAAATTATTCTGTATCCCATCCTTTCTTATGCTGCCTCACAACCATATTTTCTCATCCTTTCTTGTTCTTATGCTGCCTCACAACCATATTTGTTTTTTTAATCCTCTGGTACATTGTTTCTGCTAAAGATCGAACTCGGATAGTACCCGAACGATCTAATCTTAACTTCAACACATTAACCACTTGTGTCCAATCATTTGGTTCTTCACCACCTTCTTAACATTTTCATCTTAAATTCCATCTTAAAATTCAACATTCATTACTATAAAATATAACCCGGTGTGTAGTATTATGATAAAGTTTCCCTTTGAGCTTAATTAGTACTTTGTGGTTGCTAATATTCCTTTATGTATTTCTTCCTTTTAACAATCCAATTTGTTATATAAAAAAAAATCCAATTTGTATCTTGTACGTGACATCTTTATTAAATTTCCTATTGTTTTATACTATTGATCCCATATACTTAAACTTAAACTTGTGGGTATGACATCTTCTATTTTTACCTCCAAAGCATTTTTCTTTTGTGTCTTGCTAAAACTTTAATGCATATACTCAAACTTAGAAATTTGTGATATCACATCTATCTAAGAGCTCAAGCTTAGAGCTAACTTTTTATTTTCCCTTGAACCTTCAATTAGAATTATATCATCTGCAAATGACATACATTTAGGGATAATCTTTTGAGCTAACTTTTTTAATAGTAATTTTGTAAACTTAAGTTATAAGTTATATATGTCTAACAAATTTCATTTAGGTGGATAAACTTCACTATCCACTTATATGAAAAGAGAATAGGGTAAATTAGAATTTTGTTCCTCCTAATATTTTAAATTCTTTGATTTTCCTGAATTTTAATTGTAACATTTTGATCCCTTAGTTTGATAAATTGGTAATTTGATCCTCCTGATAGATTATTAACATATAATTTTGATTAGTTGAGTTAATTATAAATTAATTAAAATTATTAATTATTTAAAAATTAATAAAATATTATTAATAATCCTAATTCTCCACTACACTGTGCTCCTCTTCTTGAACGCAAATATCTCTTCCACCTTCATTGTCACATGCAATTACCACATTAGGGTTAATAGTCTTCTATTAAAATTTTCTAAAAGATTAATAATTTTTATTTAATTTATAATTAATTTAATATCTCTAATAATCATAATTATTATTTATTAGTTAATAATCTATTAGAGGAACTAAAATCATAAATTTATAAAACTATAGGATCAAATGTTACAATTAAAAATTAAAATGACCAAAATCATGGATTTAAAGGAACTAAAATTACAATTTAACAAAAAAATAAAAAAAGTAAAATACATTCATAACTAAAATCAACTTCTCCGTATTAACTTGTGGAGAAGTTAAATGAATAAAGCTATAAAAGCTCAATTCATTTTAGTGGAATTTCTAAATGCTTATAAATTCTGATGAGCTGTAAAACTCTGATTTTTTTAGGTTTTCAATTTGAAGTTTTGACATTTTGCCATAAAAAGCAAGATTTTTGTCTTTTTGACAGATGCATACTTGCTTAGTTGATATAATGCATTGATGAACACAATTCATTATAATTTCAGATCTCGGACTTGAAGGTTGCATTGAGCATGTTTGGAAGGATACCATTGTCTATCTCGACAATAAGGACCCCATTTTTATTGGTCGTTCCTATGGACGTGTCAGTCGGCATCTGCTTCATGAGGAGTTGTTAAGAAGGTACAACCGTCTAACTGTTGATGATATATTTACTATCACTGTTAACTTGCTACTTGTAATTTAATTTCCTAATAACAATTATTTTATTTATTTTTGTAGATTTTTGATTCATATTAATTTTCCCTAGGTGTGTCGAGTCAGGTGTCTCGTATCTTAGCTCAAGAGTAGAAAGTGTTATTGAGACGAGTAATGGTCATAGTCATGTTGTCTGTGAATATGACGTTGTAGTGCCCAGCAGGTATGACAACTCACATGCTTCTAAAAGTTTTATCCATTTATCTATTATATATGGAAACTTCTGACATGTTATTATAGGCTTGTTACTGTTGCATCAGGAGCTGCTTCAGGGAAACTGTTGCAATATGAGGTCGGGGGTCCAAAGGTTTCTGTCCAAACAGCTTATGGTGTGGAAGTTGAGGTTGGACGCTGGCTCTATGTTCTGTTTCTAAGTTTAGTTTATAGGTTAATGCTAGTATCGTTAAAAATATCTTGCATATTAACATTAATTGTTGAGAATCCTTTCTCATATTTCGTGATCATGAAGGTCCACATTTGTCCTCTCCTGCATCTTTTTTTATTTTTTAATATGTGACCTAAGAAAATTGCTTGTTTTGTGTAGTTTATATTAGTGAATTGTTTTCATTTCCATTTTTGGTAACAAGCTACTGTTTTCATTTCTTTGACTATTTGGTGTCTATACATTTTCATTAATAACACAGTTTATAAGTATGTTTAAACCAGACCAAAATTGGTGCTTCTTTTTGTGATACCTTTTTAATGCCGTTAAATTAATTAATATAGATCTGTTTAAGCAAATCAATTATTGGAGCTTATTTGCAAAGTGCAAAAGGGCAATATAAAAAATAACAGTAGCATTTTTGGTAACAAATCAAGAGGGACTGTTCCTAGGTCAGGTAGTATTTAAATATTAGTTTGTCTTCTTCCCTCTCTCTAACCATATATCGTGTTTATATTTTTATTAAAAAAAATCTAAATACATATGACGTAATAGTTTGTAATAATGATATTTTTTTTTGTTACAATATCAGGTGGAAAACAATCCTTATGATCCAAATCTGATGGTTTTCATGGATTACAGAGACTACATGAAGCAAAATGTTCAATGTCCAGAAGCAAATTATCCAACATTTCTTTATGCAATGCCCATGTCCCATACAAAAGTGTTCTTTGAGGTTTGCTCCATGTTCTTAAGTTTAGTGTTTTTTACATTACGTGTTACAGTTTTGTTAACAACAACAACAACAACGCCTTATCCCACTAGGTGGGGTCGGCTACATGGATCAACTTCCGCCATAATGTTCTATCAAGTACCATACTTCTATCCAAATCATTAAGTTTGAGATCCTTTTTGATAACCTCTCTTATAGTCTTTTTGGGTCTTCCTCTGCCTCGAATTGTTTGCCTTCTCTCCATCTGGTCTACTCTCCTCACTACAGAGTCTACCGGTCTTCTCTCTACATACCCAAACCACCTAAGTCTATTTTTCACCATCTTCTCTACAATAGGTGCTACTCCAACCCTCTCTCTAATAGCTTCGTTTCTAATTTTATCCTGTCGAGTCTTACCACACATCCACCGCAACATCCTCATCTCCGCTACACCTACTTTATTCTCATGTTGGCTCTTGACCGCCCAACATTCTGTTCCGTACAAAATCGCCGGTCTTACCGCAGTCCGATAAAACTTTCCCTTTAGCTTGATCGGTACCTTTGCATCACATAACACCCCCGATGCTTTTCTCCATTTCATCCATCCTGCTTGAATGCGATGATTCACATCCCCTTCAATTTCTCCATCATCCTGTATTACAGACCCAAGATATTTAAAACCGTGTGACTTGAGGGATAATATGGGTCTCCTATTTTCACCTCTGAGTTAGAAACCCTCCTTCTTTTTGTTGAACTTACATTCGGCATTCTCCGATTTGCTTCTGCTTAGGCGAAAACCATGTGTTTCTAGAGCTCGTCTCCAAGTTTCCAACCTCTCATTCAACTCCTCCCTCAACTCTCCAAGGAGGACTATGTCATCTGCAAAAAGCATGCATCTCGGCGCTATCTCTTGGATTTGTTCCGTGAGGACATCCAGAATTAAGGTAAAAAGGTAGGGGCTAAGGGTTAACCCTTGATGCAAACCAATTGTGATGGGAAAATCGTCTGACTCTCCACCCTGTGTCCTAACACTAGTCGATACCCTATCATACATATCTTGGATAGCTCGAATATATGCAACCCTAACCCCTTTCTTCTCTAGAGCTTTCCACAAAATCTCTCTAGGCACTCTATCATACGTTTTCTCCAAGTCAATAAAAATCAAGTGCAAGTCTTGTTGGTCCATGCGATATTGCTCCATCACCTGCCGTAATAAATAGATCGCTTCCATGGTCGACCTTCCCGGCATGAAACCAAATTGATTCTCAGTAACTTGAGTCTCCTTTCTTAATCTCCGTTCGATCACTCTTTCCCATAATTTCATGGTATGACTCATGAGCTTGATTCCCCTATAATTTGCACAATTTTGTATATCCCCCTTGTTCTTATAGATTGGCACTAACGTGCTTCTCCTCCATTCCTCCGGCATGCGTTTTGACCTCATAATTTCATTAAAGAGTTTGGTGAGCCACTCAAGACCTCTATCTCCAAGAGTTTTCCACACTTCAATAGGTATGTTGTCTGGCCCCACCGCCTTACCGTTACTCATTCTTTTCAACGCTTCCTTTACTTCCTGTTTCTGAATCCGACGATAGTACTTATAGTTTCGGTCCTCTTCTCTTGTGCCTAGATTGCTAGAGTCATATCCATATCCATCATTAAATAAGTTGTGGAAATACGCCTTCCACCTCTCCTTGATATCTTTTTCATGCACTAAGACTTTGCCTTCTTCATCCTTAACACACTTTACTTGATCCAAATCTCTAGTCTTCCTCTCTCTACCCTTAGCAAGCCTATATATAGATCTTTCTCCGTCCCTGGTTCCTAGAGCTTGGTATAGTCCGTCAAAAGCTTGGGCTCTTGCCTCACTCACCGCCTTTTTGGTTTCATTTCTAGCTATCTTATACTTATCCCAAGTTTCAGAATTTCTACACCTAGACCACTCCTTGAAACACTCATTTTTTACTCTAACTTTGCTCTGAACACTTTCATTCCACCACCACGATTCTTTACCCCTAGGTCCAAAACCTCTAGATTCACCCAACGTCTCTTTAGCCACTTTAATAATCTCTTGTTACAGTTCTGTTAACACTTTATGTAAAAATGCCAATTGCAGGAAACCTGTTTAGCATCAAAAGATGCTATGCCTTTTGATTTACTAAAGAAGAAGCTCTTTTCGAGATTAAATACAATGGGGATCAGAATTAAGAAAACTTATGAAGAGGTAAGATATTGGAAATGCTAGGCTTGATTGTGTTGATTTTACAGATATATATAAAAGGAGAACACTTTTGGAGTTGAAATCCTGTTCTTTCCCTTCTTAGTTGTGTTATCCTCTTAGGCTCAGTTTTCAGCTATCCTTTTAGCTTGACATTATAATATTTAAACAATAATATGATATGTACAAGATCTTCTAGTGCATCTAAAGCATCTTTTGTGCCTGAATCTGAATTTTGAGTGCCCAAAAGAAATTTCCTTTCATCAATAAATTTTATGTAGGAATGGTCTTATATCCCAGTTGGTGGATCCCTACCGAACACAGAACAAAAGAACCTTGCATTTGGTGCAGCTGCCAGCATGGTGCATCCAGCTACAGGCATGACTTTATCACATTTTCATTTCATGGATATGCTTAATTTAATTTATTGCCATTCAATATCAGTTTTTATCCACAGGGTACTCCGTTGTGAGATCTTTGTCAGAAGCTCCAAAATATGCTTCAGTAATTGCTACTATTTTGAAAGATGGTCATGCCAAGGACATCATTACTCAAGAAAGAAGAAAGGAGAATCTATCTATGCAAGGTAATCAAGTATAGTCATTATCAAAGCCTTAGATGTAAAAGTTACTCAGTTTCTCTGAAATTGCATAAACTATGCTTATTTTTTTCTTTCCTCAATCAGTTACTGTCTAGCACAAAATTGTAGATTATTTTTATTTTTATGATATAGATTGTATGTATATTACCAAAAAAATTGAGAGCTGACACTCGGACTTGATGACAATGTGAAGCCCTTTTACTTGTATATGCATTTGAATTTTCTTTTCCTTTCAGCTTGGAATACACTTTGGCCTCAAGAACGGAAACGGCAGAGAGCATTCTTTCTTTTTGGATTAGCCCTAATTCTGCAGCTGGACATTGAGGGCATTCGAACATTCTTTCGTACTTTCTTCTGCTTACCTGATTGGTATGGTCTATTTTTTCTCATGTTTTTTATTGATTTCTTGGAATTTGCTTTATAATGTTTTCCAAGTGTAATATGACTAAAAACACATGCTTAATTTTTAAGGAGATCTATATAAACGAAATTCCCTAAGGCCTATATAACCTCTTTGGATCTTCATAAGGATCTAAACTTACGTGTGGACAAGATGGCCCAAAAATATAAGGAAGGTAGCAAAAGAGACTCATGCTGAAATAAGAGATTGTTTGCCTAAGAGGAAAGAATCTTGGTTTTTGACCGCAAATGTGTGCGATAAAGTTAAGGTTAAAAGGAAATGTTATGAAGTGGGGTCTTTAGGTAAGAATGCTGAAAATTGGAGAAAATATAAGGTATCTAAGAAAGAGACCAAGAATGAAGTGAGCTAAGCAAGAGCTAGAACTTTTGTCAGGTTTTAGGTACCAAAGATGGAGAAAAATATTTATAGGCTTGCTAAATGTAGGGAAACAGGGACAAGAGATTTGAATAAAGTGAAATGCATAAAAAATGGAGAAGTTAACTTCTTGGTTACGGAAGAAGATATTAGGAAAAATGGAAGAGTTAATTCCATGTGCTATGTAATTGAGGACATGAATTTGATTTTCACTCTAATAAGCTAAGCGCTAGAGATAGGACCAAAGTTATATATTTCATTGTAGAATTTTCAGGAGCATGTGAAGAGGACAAATAATGACACAGCAGTTAAACGGGATAATATACATAGTGACATATGGAAAGACCTACGAGAGAAAGGCATTAGTTGGCTCACAAAGCTGTTTAACGGTATTATGAGGTCTAAGAGAATGTCCGATGGGTGGAGAAGAAGAACTTTAATCCCTATCTATAAGAACACAAGAGATACACAAAGTTGTGCAAATTATAATGGATTAAGCTCATGAATCATACTACGATATGTGGGAGAGGGTAATTGAGCAGAGATTAAAACAAGACTTATATTACCGAAAATCAATTTTGTTTATTATCTGGGAGGTCGACAATGGAAGCAATATACTTGCTACAATAATTGATGGGGTGATATTTGAGAAATAAAAAAGACTTACGTATGGTTGATTTCGAAAAGATATACAACAGGCTGCCAATGGTGGAAGGCTCTGGAGAAGTGAATCATATATGTTGCCTATATTTGAGCAATCAAGGATATCTATGAGAAGGTTAAGAGTATAAAATATAAAATAACTACAGATTTGGATCAAGAGTCAGTTTTGAGCCCGTTTTTTTCACCTTCGTGTTAGATGTGCTTACTAAGCATATTAAAAGATGGTGTCACGAGGCATGCTTTTTGTGGATGATATGATACAGATACAGACACAGTCCTAGTTGGAGAGTTGAGAGAGAATTAGCGAGAAGTTAGAGATGTGCAGACAAGTTTTGGAAGCACATGAGTTTCAATTAATAAGAGGTAAGGAGAGTGTAATATAAGTTTAGAAGTGAAAATTGAAGACTATGCCTTACCACAAGTCACCCTTGCCGGAGTTGACGTTTTGTTTCAGTGACCAGAATTTGTCGCAAGGATTAAACTTCATTTGAAATAGAGGCTACAAAGTTAAAACATCAGTTTTGCTACTTCATTGGTGATCATTATAGATGATACTAGAATGAAAGCCACATGTTTAACTCATTTAGATAACTCTAATGGGATTAACTGGGAAACATCTTGTAAGATGGATTATGGTTATCCCATCTCAGTTTCTAGCAAAACTTGTATTAATCTACTTGAGATTAGATTTTGCTTTCTCGTATTACAACTTGAAAACCTGATTTCATTGCTTATTGCTTAATCCCCCAACGCCCTCCCTAAACTTTTGGGATAGAAATTGCTTTCTATATCTACTATAGAATTATGGTTAAATGTTTTTTTTCCCTCGCAGGATGTGGCAGGGATTTCTTGGCTCCTCCCTCTCATCTACAGATCTTGTATTATTTGCATTCTACATGTTCATAATAGCACCAAATAACTTAAGAATGGGTCTAGTCAGACATCTACTTTCGGATCCTACTGGTGCAACTATGATAAAGACTTACTTAACGATATAGTACGTTTCTATAACTTATTTATTCCCCACCCTAGGTACCCTGTATTGGGACACGGGTTAGATTACTATAGGAGCCTCAATAGTAGTTCGTAGATTCTTGTATAGACATACATATTTTATTAAAACCAGAGATATGTTCTTATGATTTTTATATCCCATCTGATATTAAAGTGCACTACGTTTATTTATATTTTATACGCTTCTTTTAGCTCTTTCGGTGATAGATTACGTTCTCATCTGTCTTTTTTTTTCCCCTCTGAAGAAGAACAATCATTTCTGGTTTATGAATAGATAATTTGACAATTAACTTTCACAGGGGTGCCTTTACTTCGCTATATACACATCCCAGTATTTATTGTTATGACGAGCATGAACTAATGTGCAAAACAAATTATATCTTCAAATCTAAAACTAAACTTACGATAAGCAAATCGGTCAATTCATGAATCCTTGCTAAGTGCTAACTCCACATCCCCGACCAGAACTTAGCTTTATACCTAAAATAATAATAATCTACTTCTAATAGCTTTAGGAGTTGCAAAATGTCTATGAACAGACTTCGTGATCATGAAGTCGTTACGAAGAAAGCAATGCGTGTCTGAGGCTTTAGCTCACCTGTTCAAGATGAGTCACCCATAGCACACACTATATGAGGGGGATCATCTTCCTCCCTCAGGTATGCAAGTATTTCTACATATTATTACTCTAATCGCGTCCATATAAAGGATTTTGGTCCTATGTGACTTCTCTTATTGGTAAAAGTAGTTTCATAATATTTATTAATTTACTAAAAAAAATGTAAAGCACTCGTAAAAAATGAAAATGAAATTGTTAATGGATATTTAAAAAATTGCAACATATTTATGTTGCAAAATATATTATGTTCATTTTGGGAGACGTCTTTTCCAAGTACATTAAACAGTGAAGTGCTGTAAAATAAATGGTAAGGAAAGCAATCGAGCCTTTAGAAGTTTAGATAAAGAAAATTTTGCACACCATCATTTACGTTGACGTGACACAAGCAACGAAATCTGAAGTTGTACATTGCCGCCAAATTAGGATTTGTTTGGATAAATTTTTATATTTTTATGAGAAGAAAATAAAAAAATAAAATTAATATTTCTATAAGCTAAAATTTATGTATAAGTTAATTTTAACTTAGGGAGAAAATTTATTTCATTTCTTTTTATTTTCTTCTCTTACTAGTGTTTAGGAAGAAGTCTATCCAAACAAAGCCAAACGTGAATATAATAATTTCATGTAACATCCATTTAATCAAAATCATAAATCAGAACAAGAACAAACTTGATATAACTTGATTTGGTTATTATGTCAGCATATTACATTCTCATAACAACTTGACCTGCATCTAATTTGATGGAAGCCAAATGTAGTTTGAGTCAAGATACCTTTGGGGGAGTAAATAGCTTGCTGAACTACTGAAAAAGGAGGATTGAGGGAAAAAATGGTCAGAATATGCGTGCCACAAGGGATTGCAGATGTTTCTTTGCTAACCTTAGCACAAGTGGTCACAACCTAGTGACAAGTTTACAATTACATGTACTTTAACTTAAAAACTTTCACATATACTAGAGCTACCAGTGATGCATATATCCCTGTACACTAAGGTGGTTGTTGGCACTGAAAGTAAGGCAAACCTGATTGAAAAATAAGCAGGCTTGCCCACCATCATGTCCATCTATTTGCTGCACAAGAAGGTACTATACATGAAAATGGAAAAAAAATAAAAATAGCTACTAGGGTCACTGTTCACAAGCGAAAAGGTGTTCCAAGAGGGTGCAACCATCTATGATTTTGTGATGTCCATTGAGTATCAGGCGGAATAGCTTACTCCAGAATCACCTAGAACAAATGGTTCAGGTAGAACAGTTTAATTATCATCCATTGAGGAGGAGTAATCAAAGTTAGGTCCCCTTACTCTGCGTGGAATCCACAGATGTCCGTTTTGGTGACAAGCTCCCTGGATCTGTATCGCCTTCAACAAAAAGTCGTATAATCTTTTTTAGCTATAAAATTTGTGTAAAATGAAATGAAATATCTCATCCAACGTTTATGCTTACTTGCTATGCATACAATGCATGTTGAACATGCCATTGTCATTAATAGGAAAACTTGGAATTTGGAAAAGAAAAGTCAATTCAGCTACTTGAAATAAATAAAAAAGCTCAATGTAGCAAGAAGTAATTCCTATATGGCTATATATGACTATATCACATTAACACAAGTTCGCATGTAGTTGTCAAATTTCATTCACTTATGGACCAATTTGATATTACATAACCACTTTGATGATATTGACGTACAACCTTGATGTTGCAATAGACAGGGGATCAATGTGATATGAGTATTCTTTAGGGAGTGTTTGGAAGTGGGATTTTGGAGGAACAGAAGGGGAAGGCAATTTTTTATTCGTAAATTAAAAGAATATTTATTAGAAATGGAATTTTACCCTCCCCTCCCTTCACTAAAAAACTCATCTATCAAAAATACTACCTCACTGCCTTACTAATTCTCTCTTATTCCTACGAGTATAAACTAGTAGGGCACAAATGTTACTGGACTGAGCTTGAGCCGTAACAAATCTCAACTTCACAAGTCCTATATTTATTAAGCTGAATGCCACCCATCACCATAAGATGCCGTGTATCTGAATTCCAGAACAACTAAAGGTTAACTGGGTTACATATTCATACACTAGTTTATTATGTAGGTCTGAGGTCTCTGAAGCATATTGCTATACTTGTAAATCTAAGAGTCATTTTTGGCAGATAAGATTCATCAACTGATCTCATGCACGAATAGGAAATGTTACAATTGATAGAAACAGAAGATAATGCAGCACTATAAATTGATAGCAAGTGGTATCAAAGATTAGGACATGACAAGGGAAATGGAATTGTAATAATTATACTTCCGGAGAAAAAAATACCTACCATTAATAGATTGGTGCATCATCCCCTTGACAGCAGCAAAATTCTTATATGTATAACCAACAAAACTGAGATCTTGAGAAGTTAAGAGCTTCTGCGAACAAAGATGATACAATAAACTGTAAAGGAGAGAACATAGATCGATGTACATATAGCTTGGAACAACTATAACTAATGTTGTCGACCAGGGAAAAGCGTAGGAGCTAATGAATTAATGGAAAGCCACATGAAGCAAATGGATCATTAATTTATTAGCATTTTTTTTGAAGAATCATCAACCTTGAAAAATATGCCACATATTTAGAAATAGAAAAATATTGAGATGTATTGTTCCTTGAGAACCAAAACAAACATCCCAATGACTGAATTGGAACTAAATGTTATGTGTAAGTTCCATGGAGGACCAATGATTATTACGATGGTATAAATATTCTAAAGGAGATGGAATTTTCCACTTCAAATTGAATCATACTTAAAACTTAAAAGCATACATCAGAGGCAAGTTAATTGACTATTGACTAACAAGTCTTACTATTCTTTCAAGTAAATAAAGTGTCTACCTTTCTGAAGGGTCCAGATCCAGATCTAGTTGATTTTGGTTGTTCAACCTGTTAACACAATTACAATCATGTCAGAATTCCATTTTAAAAAATGGTAATCATCTCAGGTAAAAGCAAAAGATATGACAATCCATGCACACATAAATATGAAAGTATAAGCGAGAAGGTAAATTAACTAACAATTATTTCATCCATACTGTTTCTGAAAAAGCTCATTCTATAAAGGCTTATACATTAAACAACTGAATTTAAATGATTAAAACTTACATACCAAAATACACAGACAAAACCTCTTCTACAAATATCAAGCATGCAAGCATATTATCATATATCATACAAGCATGTCATTCTAAAAAGTAGGGGCATGGTTATAACTTCAATTTTGTTAACTGGAACTGCAATTAAACTATTAGTCCAATTGCATTTTCGCTATTGGTATTTTGATTTAAGCATATTAATTCCTAGCCCTTTGTGATTTTATCAAAAATGGAGACATTGCAAACAAAAGAAATGGTTAGGGGTTAATATGCTGAAATAAAAAATATCAACAGCGAAAACGCAACTGGACTAAAGACTAGGGCAATTGCAGTTAACGAAATTGAAGATATAGCCATGTCCCAGGTCTTCAGAATGACATGCTTGTATGATATTTGATATTTGTATACGATATGTTTGCATGCAAGGGGCTCAGCCTGACGGGGGGGTAATGAGCACATGTTGAAAGATCTAATGGAATTTGAGTAATATATCAGAGTGGGGAAATGCTTATCTTTCATTACTTGTTTACAGAGACAAGAAGAAAGGGAAAGAAACACCATATAACCCTTAGAGGGAAAAACATTAGACCTTATTGTGACATCTCTAATTCAGGGAAGATCAGAGATGAAGATAGCCTAGGTGCAAAAAAACAAAGCTGCTAAATTAGGAATGTCTACCTGCTTATTTATGAAAAAGGTTGTTAAACTCATTGTTATGTGAATATGAATAGAAAAGGAAAGTTAGTCAGATACTGTTAGTGAGGATTTTATGCTGTTGGATAGCTGCCTATAAATAAAGCATGTTGCTGTATTTTAAACAGAAAGATTAAAGAACTGAGTAGTGCATAAAATCCGCTCAGTTCTATAATCTCTTTTTCTCTCGTGTCTCTCTCTCTATCCTTTGTGTTCTCTTATTCCCTCTTCCCCATTTTCTTTCTCTTTCCCACCAAATTCCTTTATCACCCATCCCACAATAAGCTAATTGACAAGATAGTACAGGCTGAATGCATCATGAAGCACTGTAGGTACTAGGTAGACAACAAAATGTGACCAATGCATATTTTATTTTCAACAAAAAAATGTTATATTTTAACAGACAAACTGAGATTAATTTGCTGTTGTCTGAATAAAGTAGAAACATAGCTCAAGGTTCATTGATAATCAAGGGAATAGATAGGCACAACTGTAGAATAAATAATGCATAAATCATTATAAGCCCACCACCACTTCAATGGCACCTACTTCTCTGGTTAGGAACAAGCTGAAAGGATGAAGCAAATTCATAGAAGTCATGGATACAAAACATACCACTGGTATAGACATGGCACACTGATCAAAAAAGGAATTCAAAAATCATAATATCTTACCTCATCAAATTTCATAAAATTCTGAGTGTCAAGCTCTCCATTGACTTGTGGTTTAAATGCTGCCTCCATTTCATAGAGCCTGTCCCACATGACATCTTTGAACCAAGGATGAGCCTGGTCAATTAAGAACCGGTAGTATTATCAAGGAATACTATGACTTAACAGTGAAGTATTGCAGGAGAAAAAAAAGAAAGAGAAAGAGACACATTTTACACACTTTAATTTCTTCTGCTCCTCTAGTACCAAGCCTATGTGGCACACCGGAAAGCAACCTGCATATTAGATCCTTGGCTTCGGGTGTCAATCTGACCTCCTCTGGAAATTTCAAGTGATTTTTCCAATGCACAATCTGAAGATACTCATCACCAAGGCAAATGAAGTAGAACATAATTTCAACTGTTACTGTTAATGCTTCTAAAGAAAATAAGGCACTTAAATGCTAATGAGTACCATGTCAAATATAGTGAAAACAAGGAGACCGGCAAAATAATTATAAGAAAATCCCAAGACAAAATTTAAGCAACAATATTCTAAGTCAACAACATAGAGTAAGACTTGAGAATCTACGCCCAAAATTTTAAAGCATAATAAAGAAAAAAATACCCATTAGTAGAGTTTATGGTTTAAATTATAAAAGTCCATTGAAATGTCAAATAACTAAATCATACAAGACTAGGGAAATAAGAACTATAAAGCAGAATCATGCTCTTTATATGTGTGCAGTTTTCTCACCTTTCTGCATGTTGATACAGGATCATCAGAGTAAAACGGAGGATATCCAACTAGCATTTCATACATTATAGCACCAAGAGACCACCTGCAGCAAGTTAGAACTCTGTCAACAGCAAGGACAACATTTCATTCAAAAGGACATTATTCTCTTTAAGCAAAATATATTTTTACACGGGGCACAATTTTTTTTCAGGTAAAAAGAACTATAAAGAATATAATAATCTAAGATTAAAACCAGTAAAACATTCTTATGAATAATAAAATAGATTAAATCTCGAAGAACAGCAGAACATATAGACCAAATCGTTATAGTTCTTGGCCCATAATAACTATGGAAATGAAAAGAAGGCAATATTGATCAATAAATTTGGCGCTCAGGCTATTTAATGTTTATTCAAAGCAAGTGAACCCGGTCTTGAACAAATTTTTCTTACTAATCACCAAGCACGTAAGAACAACTAAGCAATCAAAATCCTTTTTTTTTATTCTTTTTACATCCAATTTATGTGGTAGAAAATCTTTATCCTCTATTAACTGTCATCTTTCTAATTATCCAAAATTTACTTCCTTCTTTCCATTAAACCGAGTTTAATTCCTACTGGGAATCACATAAACTGGCAAAACATTCATATTGTTAGATAACAAGCCAGCCAAGTCCACATGCAAATGATTATCCTTTTTATATCAGCAGGAAGATTCAATTTCAGAACTTGATAGTGAATATTACAAAACTAGGAGGATCTGAAAGCATCATGCCTTTTATATAAGATTTGTACAATCAACTGCAGAAGTGGTATCGTTAGTGGATTTATATGCCAATATCAAGTTTCCTTTGAATAAATATGAATAGTTCATTGGATCTATTAGACATGGACAAGGCCTTATTCAACCTCAAAAGAAAATTCAAGAGAATATGATTCCCCAAGCCTACTATTTGGAATATGCACATAAAATCCCAAATGTCATGACAAATTCTTAAAACTGGACAGGAAAGTTCCTTTTCTGAACTATTTGGAATTTAAATAAGAATAGAAAAAAAAGGCTACATAAAAAATTATGCTCTCAAATTTTTGCCATTCATAGATCATAAGGAGCTTCGCTGATTGCACTCTGGTTTAACTTTCGTCCCGTTTACATATGCTAATAAGCAAAAACATAGTGCTTGACACATTAACTTATTCCGGAACAAGCCATTCTAGGGTCTTTAATGTTTGGAAAGAAACTTAGAACCTTGAGCTTTTCTACTTCTCTTAATCACATAAAAATAAAAAGGTAATGCAAAGTGATATCTGCATTCACTTCAAAATGACAAAACTATTAACACAAAAAATGGATAGATGTAACCCAAATGAAATATATATATATATATATATATATATATAAACATACCAGTCGCACTCCACACCATAACCCTTTTTCAGTAGTACTTCAGGAGCAATATAGTCTGGAGTTCCAACAGTGGAAAATGCCTGCCATGAAACAAATAAATAAGCTGGAGAAGGATATGCATGCAAACAGATAAAAACATGATCAAGGTGGTAAAAATGCAATCAAAATTAGCATTTCATGCACGATTACTGCACAAATTCGCTGACCATGAATAAGAAACATGAGACTTCTATGTAGTTAAAGAGCTAAGAATTTTACCATTATGCACGACATCTGAGTGCCAAATAAACAATTACAAATCTTTCATTCTTTACTTTGATCCAAAAGTCTACATATTGACTAAATTGTCCAAGAATGGTGCTGCCATGGGGTTAGAATGCTCATGCAATAGATGGCACATGTTCAAGTAGCTATTAGTTAAATATACTATCATTTTGTATTATAGATCAATTAGATATTGGCATATTGCTATTACGAATTTGTAAGAAATCAGAAACAAGAACCAGGAAATCATCAAATACAACTTCTGAGCATGGGCAGACGGAAATTACCAACTTCCTCCTGTTAATTTGCCAATGTTGAAGTTGTTCAAGGGGACTTTTCCAGCGCCTACCATTTCTGCCATTTGGCAAGGCTCCATCAACATCCATGGTATCGTTCAAGTTCTCATCATCCAGGATTTCATTTTCACTAATAGATGATAGACTTGAGCAGTCAAGTGGCTTGCAAAGACCAAAATCAGACAGCTTCATGTGACCATATTGGTCCAATAGAAGGTTGTCAGGTTTTATATCTCTGGGGGTAAAATCAAAGAAACTTGTGATGGAAAATTATGATTTTAAGAACAAGACTTTAATTTTAAGATGTAACAATACCAACCGATGAATGTAGTTATGTTTATGAATAGACTCTATGGCAATAACGCTTTCAGCAATGTAAAATCTAGCCACAGTTTCAGTCAAAGTTTCTTCCCTCATCAACAAAGTCATTATATCACCACCAGGCAAATATTCCATTATGAGATATAAGTGTTCAGCATCTTGAAAAGAGTAATAGAGTTTCACAATGAAGTCACACGCAACTTCTGCAAGTACATTCCTTTCAGCTCTAACATGCTCAACCTGTGATGGAAATGAACCCGATGAATTAGAAAATGTTCAAATCAGATGATGAAACTTAAAAAATTATTCTAATAATAACTTGAATGAAAAGAAAAAAATTTCATTCAATTAATGAAAATATGAAAACTCACCTGTCCCCTGCTGAGCATTTCAGACTTTTTCAACTTTTTCATGGCATATATATTACCTGATTTCTTTTCACGGCAAAGCCTTACCTGTGAAACCATAAGGAATCTATGTTTTATTTCTAGCGTCCATGATTAGCTGTCATTTAGAGAATCCTAAATGTATTGGGGTAGGAGAAAAGCATAAAGAAATCCTAAGTTATTGCTGGAATGCATAGCTTTTATTTGTTCATTCTTTTTATAATACCGTGATATTATTTCCAAAAGAAAGATTTCTGAACTAATAAGAATAATTGACTCTCCAATTCCAATGAAAATTGAAGTTTATACAATCCTCAGTCTCATAATTTCTGTTAGATAAATATTTGTTACTAATGGATAATTGAATGTTTCTGATAAGCACTTGGGGAACTCTCCCTTAAAAGCTAGCTGTCAATGGAGAATCAAGCCTCTTAAGTACACTCCACTAAGCATCTCATACCACTCGATGTGGTCAGTCCCTTCATAGGTAGCTCTTAGAATTTGGGTTTGTACCGAACTCAACCCTACAAAAGTGACTCAGAAGATGAGGGTTGTCCCTACTTATATACTTTAATTTGGTCATATCATAATCTGATGTGGGACTAAATCACCACCCTCAAGATTGAAAATTGCAATTAAGGCAACTCCCGATGAGGCCCCAACTAAGGCGGGCTTGGGGGGGGCCTTAATTAAGGCAACTTTTCAAAAGTAGCTCTTTCTAAGACATTGGCAACCAACTCTAAAACCAATTGATAAGCACCCAAGCACTTGGGGAACCCTTCCTTAAAAGCTAGCTGTAAAGGGGGAGAACCAAGCCACTTAAGAACTCCATCAAACATCCCATACTACTTGATGCGAAACTTAGGCACCCCATAATACTCAATTTCCTATCAGTTTCAGTGTTCTTACTATTGTAGACATATATTCTTCTTGTTTTCTTTTTTCCTTTTCTGCATGTATTAATTAATGTACTTTTGTGCTTTACCTTGTATTACCATACTACTTAGTAATATAAAATAGGGTATTAGAGGATAGTGTAATTTCAGACTCCTTCACACACATTAGGGTTTCTATGGCAATGATGATGATAGCTACTGCTTGATGCAGCTCATCTTCATTTAGTCCTCAAGTCAAGACACTTGTTTCTTGGAACATTTTACCATAAATGACTTTCTGAGTGCATCCACATATGTTAACAATGGAGTATAAGGTTGGTTGGGTGGTAAAAGGAGAAGGGAGGGAGGGAAAGGTTGCAGGGTTCGATTCCGCCCGCTAACAAAAAACTAGCAATTAACAATTAACATAAGCCGATAAAAAAAACATCCACTAACAACGAGAAACACCCTGATTTTGCATCAACATTAGAGAACATCCTTGCCATCGCTATTGTAACCGATACACCTTCAACACCGTGTATTAATTATCTATTTTATGCCTTTCAGGTTTTCCAAACTAAGTGATTTCTTTTTTGTTGAGAGGATAAGAAAGATAAAAAACAAAAACAAAATTGCATGAGGAGGGAAACATCATTGCAAGATCATGACTTTCTATTCTCTGAGAATGTAGAAAAAAATGGAACCTAAACAAGGTACAAACTGAAGTGTAATTTGATACATTGCTATATACGAAATGCATGTACAATGGCCCACACGGATGCTTTTGCTATGCAGCCCGTCCCCCATAATCAAACACCATATGAGAAATTTTTTATTCCTAAGAATATTGATTGCTCAGAAATAAACAAAGGAAACACATAAAAAGGGTTAGCTCTTTCAACAAGGAGAACAATATGGTAAGCATTTTATTTTATTACGATTCAGAAACGTTTAATTGGGTATTATCCATTATCCAGATTATAACCAAGTTACGTCAAATACCATGTTTAAACGTCAACAAAAAAATAAGGCCCTACTATTAATATGATTGTATATATTTCTACCTCCCCAAAGGCTCCCCTGCCAATAATGGTTAGAAGGTCAAAATCATCAACACATATTTTATGTCTTTTTAACCGCATATACTCGGTTTCCTTGAGCTCTAAATCCTTCAATAGATTGATCTGTTCATCTTCTGGTACTTGAGAAGATGCTAACTTCTTCTCTAGCATTAACCGCCTGCAAATAATAAAATCATGCCAGTATCTTAACAGGGTACTTAAACAAATAAAAGGCAAAACAAGATGACTAAATAAATGTAAGCCCCTTCATTGAATGTATGACTACTTTAGAAAAAAGAAATACTTGAATGAAAAATAAAGCTTCATATAAAAGTACACTGCAATAACTAAAATCATGTTTGTGTGTGCATATGCATGTACTAGAGTGTCTGTCAATGAATTGAGAAAAAATCGCAAGTCTTGTGTGTTTAAGTGAGTGCAAGTACACGTGTCTGTCGAAAATAAGACTCTGCCAGAGGGCCACAAAATACACAATTAAGCACATGGCATGGGCCACACTAGTTATGTACAGAAATTATGACTTATGAGGACATTATACACTGAAAATCAAATTTTATAAATGCCCTTTCAATATATAAATGAACATTTCGTGGCGACACAGAGCATGGGAAGAGAGGACGCATAAATGCTCATGATAATCCATGCTAAAGTGCTCAGAAAGACAAATTACTTTTTCTTTCAAAAAAAAAAAAATCCCAGAAAAGCTGCATTCTCCTCCAGCTCATTCATATAATAATGAGCTGCAAGATTCCTTGTATGCCAAATTTATCAACAAAACCATTTCACAATTACAATTAATCAACAATATTAAGCGTGCGGGGATCACAACCTAAAGATGTAACGATTTAACAAACAGCCACAGCTTCCACAAACACATACACATTGGCATGCTGGTATTAAAAAATTTACATTAATAAATCAATAAATATGACAATAAAACTTTGTCGCCCTTTGCGGTACTACCTGACAGCCCATAGCTGTATACTATTATCTGATTCAAACAAGATTGTCTCTTCTCTTTTAAAAGATACGCATGATCAACACAAAAAAAAAAAATCAAAGAAGGGTGCAAAAAGGAAAAAGAAGAAGAAGAAGAAGAAGAAAAATTCCATCAGAACATTTCCAGCATAAAGCAAGGGCAAAAATAGAAAGAACCAAGAAGCCCCCCACAACATGCAATGAAATAGAAACGATCTTAGCATAAAAAACAAAATAACAATGATAATATAAGAAGGCTTGTTTGGCAAATAAGAAGAAGAAGAAGAAGAAGCAGAAGAAAAATAGAAGAGCATGGTGTTTTGTTTATTACTACCTCTCCTTGCGTTCTTGGATGTGCTTCCTCTGAGACCTGTAATGATTCTCAATGAATTTCTTAGCTGCAGCGACCCTCTCCAAGGTCATGCTGGAACCAACATCAACATCTCCTTGTTGTTCCTCCTCTTCCTCCACCGCCACGTCATCCTCCTCCTCCCTCACATGCACCGATTCCCCCGCCTTTTGATTCTCCATTCCCCTTCTAACCCCTTTTTTTTTCTTTTCTTTTCTTTTCTCTCTCTTTTCTTTCTGGTTTGTGAATTGTGAACACAAATTGAGAGAGGCTCCAAAAAAAACACACACACGCATGAAAGGGAGGGAGGGCTATGTGTGCCTGTCTCTGTGTGTTGTGTGTTGTGTGTTGTGTGTCAGACAAGTGTCGAGTTTTAATTGGGACTATGTTTTTTTGGGTGGCTTAGTTTGGAACAGACCGTGATGTCGATGAATCCGAGGTCTACAACGTTGGATTCTCTTTCTCAGGTGCTACAACTGTGGGAAATTCCGTACCGTATTTTTCTATCGTTTTTATTTTTATTTATTTATTCCTTTTGATGTTGATGCTTTGTTTTATTTTTTCCGGAAATATCTCGCAGTTGATATCAAACGGAATTTTTTTTGGGTACACATATTAAACGGAATTTAATGTAACATGGGGTAGGTTACCAATGCATGGGATCAGTTACTTGAATAGGGTGTTGAATTTTATAAACCCTTACTACAGTACTAGTATATTGCTTTTTTCTTATTTTTACGATTCACAAGAAAAAAATGTGCTTTAATTATTGTTCGAAACATAAATAAAATTTAATAAAAATTTATTTTTACTAAAAATCTTTGATTCCTACATATATAAATAAAGAAAAAACATAAAATAGATTTAATAACAAGAGATATAAGTAATATATATGAAAATTTATAGGCTTAATCACTGTTATTGTTATTGTATAAACAAAATGGAAAGTGATGTTTCCAACTCAGCAGACCAAAATATGAGAAAAAAATGTAAGAGTTTTTTTTTCTTTCTTAAATTTGGCTTAATTTAGATAATGCAAGTAAATTATCTTTGGAAATAATCACTTAACCGGTGTGGATTGGCTATGTGGGGTTTATTTTAGTTTAATTAGTAAGTTCAAAAGAATTTTATTTTACTCTTTAAAATACATCTTTGTCAACTTAAGTAGAATTGTTTCCCTAATATAAAATATGATTGGGTCTCGTGGACATATTGGTGAGTAGGTGGTTATTTTTTTCTCTCCATAATGTCCTTATTATAATAACTAACTGGAAAGATAGAGGGAGTTGTTTGGGGGCAACTTTTTAAAATGCCAAAAATATGGGAAGATATGGAAATAACCTTATAATCTTAAGATTATAATTTCTTCTCTCAACTGCATGTCTAGACTGAAAATACTTTATAAAAATAAAGCATCTCAAATAAAATAAAACCAAAAAAAGTTACACACAACAATAATTCTCAAACAAAAAGCTTATTGTATACTTGATGAAAGACATGTTTTTACTTTTGTTTTAAAAAAAAATTGTGCAATTGTAAGTATATTTATTGTATTCTTAATAAAAAAATGTTATGTAGACCTTGAACATACACTCTGTATTGTATCCTTTTAAGTTGTAAAAATAATATTTTAATTACATAAATAAAAAAAGTTAATTTTTAATTCAATTTTGTTATACTTTTTTGAGAAAATAAAATGATAAAAAAGAAGGCATACAATTTTGTTAAAAAAGAAGGCAATTGCTTATTTGGAAGATTTAAAATTATCTTTATCTACACTTTATTAAAGTTATATATATATTTTAATTTAATGCAGTTCAAAGTATATTTTTAGCCCTATAAAAAAACTAAATTTATAGTTAACTTTAATATTAATGTTAATTGAGCGTATCATAAATTAATTTAAGTTTACATTTTAAATGTTAATTCTTTTTCTCCAATCTCTATTTATCATGAGATATTTTAATTTCACACAATTTTTTAAAATATTTAATTAAGCTGTCTGAAAAACAAATTATATTAGTGTACACATTAATGAATGGTGTCGATTTAGACAATGTTTTATGTATTTTAATAAGGTGAAATTCATTTTAAAATTTAATTATAGTCTTTATTTTAATTGAAATAATATATTTTTTAATTTAATACAATTCAACGTATATGAATAATTCACTTTAATTTTGACACATTATAACAACTAATTAAATCAGCGTTGTATGAAAATGCCAAAATGGTATTTTAATAAGTTAATTTTGTTAATTAAATAAAAAAGGCATTCATTTGAAATCTGGGTTATTGTATGCTTAATGAAAGGTATATTTCTACTTTTTTAATTTATGCAATTCAAAGTATATTTATTATATCCTTAATTTTAAAAACATGTTATATATATCCGAACATACACCCTGTATTGTATTCTTTCAAGTTGTAAAATAATATTTTAATTACTTAAATAAATAAAATTTAATTTCTAGTTCAATTTTTAAATATTTTTTGAGAAAATAAAATGATAAAAAAGAAAACATACAAATTTATGAATTTACTGATTTCTGTACAAAAAAAAAAAGAAGTCGATTTGCTTATTTGAAAGATTTAAAATTTCCTTTATCTAAATTTGATTGAAGTTATATTTTTTAACCTAATGTAATTCAAAGTATATTTTTAGCCCTAAAAAAAATAAATTTTTAGTTAACTTTAATTTTGTTTCAAATAAAAATAAATGATTCACTTTAACTTGATTTATTTTTTTAAAATAATCTAATAAAAAAACCTGAAACTTTTGTATTATTACATTTCTTTTTGCTTAATAGAAGAGATTATTAGTTTCTAATTCAAATATTCAAATATATTTTTTTTAAAAATAGTCACTATTTCTATACTGATAATAAAATAATAAAACATCCCAAGTAAAATAACAAAATTAAAAAATAATTTGCACACAACACAATCATTCTCACACAAAACGTTTATTGTATGCTTAATGAAAGACATATTTTTAATTTTTTTAATTTATCCAATTCAAAGTATATTTATTATATCCTAATTTTAAAAAAATGGTTAAACATACACTTTGTATTCTATCCTTTGAAGTCATAAAATAATATTTTAATTACTTAAATAAATACAATTTAATTTTTAATTCCTTTTTGTTATTTTTTAGAAAATAAAATGATAAAAAAGCAAACACACAAATTTATGAATTTTATGATTTCTATATAAAAAAATTGATTTTATTATTTGAAAGATTTAAAATTTCCTTTATCTACAGTTGATTGGAGTTATATTTTTTAATTTAATGCAGTTCAAAGTGTTTTTATCCCTATAAAAACTAAATTTTTAGTTAAATTTAAAATTGAATGTTTTTAAGTATGAGGTGAAATTTTTGTAGTTATAAAGAGCAAATAAATAATTAAACTAATTTTTTAAAATCAAGTAAATTAAAGATATTTAAATTTACGGTAAAGCTTAATTTTATTGAAATTAAAAATTTGCTAATATCAATGTTAATTGAGCGTATCATAAATTAATTTAAGCTTGCATTTTAAATTTTAATTATTTCTCTCCAATCACTATTGATCATGAGAAATTTTAATTTCACACAAATAAATTTATACCGAAAACATTTGTCAGCATAATATTTGTATATTGTATATTTATTTCTTCTTAAGCAAGGATATTGTTTCCTCATTTCACAAAATTCAGTTTTTGGTAATCTCTTTTAATTCGGATACTTTATTTTCAAGTTGGCCTAATTTAAGAAAAAGAAATAAGATCTCAACTTAATGGTATTCTTGTTCCCATTCTTCTCTGTATTTATCATTTTGTTTTTGCTTAATATTTAACACTCCATCTTATTATTGTTAATCTGTGAGATTATATGATAGATTATAATGAAAAATGTGTACACAAAATAAAAGTAAAAGTAATTGTAATTATATATTGTTATAGATTATAGATATATATGATAAACATTTAATATACACGTGAATTGGATATATCAAAATAAGCAAAATATGATTTATATTTTAAATAGTTTGATACTTGTATTAAATTGTTAATAATTTCTTGAGAGAATCAATTGTGGAACATATGTCAATCTGGTTGTACTTAGTATTATTTGACGTGTGAGTAGTATTGCTTATATAGATTCTTTCTGACTTATTTATTTATGTTGTTCGTCTTTTAGATAATTTATTTTATTTTTGTTATATGGTCATTCTTTATTTTTTATTTCTTGTATTTTGTCTTCATATTTATTTCTGTCCGTTGATTGTTGATTTTCCATATCTTTATGTTACCTGTTGAATAAAGAAAAAATAAAAGATATATAAGATATAAAGAATAAATTGAGCAAGAAATAACTCACCAAAAAATGTGGTTGATAAAATCTTTAATTCTCAAATTGGAAAACTCTTGTTGCTTGAAATAGGTGTAGTCTCTCATTTGAAGCAATGACGCAAGTGCTGAACTAAAAAAAAGGGTCAGGTTAATGAGTTTAAAGAAGGGGATAACTTGATTTTAAAGGAGAAATTAAAGAGAGACTCAAAGAGAACATAAGATATATAATAAACGGAAAGTACAAAAAAGAAATTACCCCCTATATCCGTTAAATTCCTTTGGATTTAAGATTTATTGAACTATTTTAAGAAGGTTATGATATGGATTAAACTAAAAATGCACCTAAAATATCAGCAAAAAGATGTAACGAATGAGGAAAAATAAGAAAAATATGACATGGATTAAATATATAACAAAAGCCACATTCGATTTGGTATCCTACAACATTCAAAAAGAAAGAATGAAAAAAAAATAAAAATCAGATATGATCATGCTCGCAAGTTGCAGCATTTGCATGTTCTCTTATTGGCTTCAGCAAAAAATAAATTGCATGTGCAAACTAAGGCTTCAAATTATGCGTTTTGCTTCTGATATATATAACAAAAAAGAGGAAAAAAAGTGCTTTTCAAGTAAGAGAAGGTTTGTAGTGATAAGCCATGAGGACATGACTAGTTAAAATCAATTCAACGTATGGTAGTGGGCTAGTGGCAGCAGCATGACATGTGAAAAGGCTTTTGTACGTGTGACAGTTTTCAAAAGTATTGAAGGGTGAAAGTGGTTGTACGTTGTGTGGAAAATGTAGTTATAAAATATAGAAATAAAAGAGGATTAATTAATATTCATGTAATATTTAATATTATTAAGGATAAAATAATGTTAAAAAAGTGGAGATAAAAAAATAGTCAGTGCAAATGATATTTTCTTTATTTATTGTTATAGATTACAAAAGAAGAGTTATATCACTATCAATTGTTATTTCTGTTTTTAATTTTTTTGTTACATAATTTCAAAGGAAAATGTTATTTGTAGATTAAAAAAGAGATAAGTATAAGGTATAATTAATAATCTAATGAAAAATGATTAATATAATAAAGAAGAGCTATATTACTATCAATTGCTATTTCTGTTTTTTTTCCTACATAATTTCGAAGAAAAATGTTATTTGTAGTTTTGTACAATAAAAAAGAGACAAGTATAAGATATAATTAACAATCTAATGGAAAGAGATAAAAAAAATACTTTATGATTATTATATAAATAACAGTTAATTTCAAAAATCTAAAAGTACTTGAAATTCTCTGACTCTCCTTACCCAAAATTTGAAACAACATTGAGGTCAAAAAGGTAAGTGGACTGTGCTTGGTCAAGCTACCTGCACTGGCACTGCGTCACAAACACAAAATCTAGTAGTGTGTGTATTCTTTTATTGGTCAAATATAGATTTTGAAAAACAAAAAAGAAACTTCACATATGCAAGTGTACAAATTATAGCTAAAATTGCATCAATAACACGGTGATTACAGTGTGGAAAAAGAAGCGTACCAAAACAGCAAAACAAGAAGCCTACCATTTTGGGATTTATCATGGAAATAAAGTTAAATTACCTTAGTGTCCCTGTATAATACATTTCACTCCTTTCATATACAGCTTGGTTATATATACATATATGATATGCCAAACACATCTATGTAATAAATATCGCTGCAACTATATACTCGTATTGGACCATAAAATATGGTCTAGCATGTCCAAATTCATAGTTTCGTAAAACCATGTTAACAGGTTTAAAACCGATAACACAAAGAGGTAGGATGACCCTTTAAAATAGTGCAATGGTAAAATATATTAAAAAGTATATAAATTTACAATCTAAATAAATTCATATTTTTGTTAAAAAAAAAATTATATTGATTTTTAGATTGAAAAAATGGGGGATAGAAACATTCAGTTAAATTACATTGGCATTTAACAGCAGTAATAGTCAACATGAAATTAACTAACAGTAGAGTCAAAATGGCAATGCACACGGACTTACTTGCCATGACAGGATCAGAGACCAAATCATGACTTCCATACTCTAAGATGCAAGAACTAGAAGCATCCACACCCTTCCACACTGAATTTAAATAAATACAAATATTCATGCACACAATCGTATCATGTACAACTATCAAATATGAAAGTATAATATCATACAAGCATATCATGATTCTGAAAAGTTGGGACATGGTTTTTTGTTTTATTCAATTACGAGGTATTTGGAGTTTCTATTTGACACAGTTAATCTCCTTTTATTAGATTCATCCATTTTAAGATAAAATAATACTTTCAATTATAACTTCATTTTCAAATTAAGAATCTAACTACATAATTTGATCAAGGAGCTTAAATACCGAATTATTTATGCTAGTAACTTTTTGGTAAGTTGAGACATGATATATATCTTCAATTTTGATGACTGTAATTGCCCTAATCAAATTTGCTAGTATACTACATCATACATATCATTCAGAAAAGTTGGGGAACGGTTTTGGTACCCTTCTTAACTCAACTTGATTACCCCTTTCTATTGTATCATATGATTACCGCTTTATTGGTCCAATTAAGAAGGGACCAAGACCCCTTCAAGTGTTAGGGTACCAAGAAAGAATTTACCACTTTCGAAATGCAAAGATGCTCCAAAAACTATATCACCATACTTTGTAGGGACCAATTCAGGGAGAGCCAGAGACACAATTCACATGTTCAAGGCATTCTCTAGAAGACAAAGGCTGCAAGCAAGAAGCTATCAGTGATTTTTTCAACAATAACTAATCAATTTCATTGGAACTTCCTTGAAGTGAGTTTGCACCAATCGTGAGTGGCAAGATTGCTGAGTCACGAGTGATTGGTCCCCGCACCCCCAAGTCCCAACAATACTCCCTAGTAGACAAAAGTCAAAAAGCACAAATCGAATCTTTTTGGGTCAGACATCATTGTGGGACAGCACAACACGTATTATGTACATGGCAGTTCCAAACATGGAAAAAAAGAAACGCGGTGGGATCAATCAATAGGACATAGTAGCAGTAATTCATGACAATTCCACAACAGCCGAAAACAATTAATTTGCGGCTTAAGCGAGAATAAGTACGCAATATAAGACCAAACCAAACAAAATTCCGCTAGCCATTAATATTGTACTATAATCTTTGGTGGTTATTATGCTATTTTAGTGTAAGAAGTTTGGCGAGTCTTGTCATGCAAGCTTACCATGGTTCAAAGATGAACAGTTATATTGAAACTCATGTATCCATGAAATATGAGTCTTGGGTTTACTAATTGAAGATTACTTTGGTTTTGAATTTTGATTCACTTAAAACGATATTTTTTGCTTTAATTTTTTTTTAAAATTCATTTCAATATATGATACTGTATTACTATTTCAATATGTTCTGTTTTGTTTAGCCCATATCATATTTCAAAAAATATCATCCTGATCTCTAAGTCATCAACGATCATTTTAACAGAAATAGAAACTAAATTGAACAAAAAGCATTATTAAAAAAATTAAAAGAAAAGAGAGTCAGGTCTCATAGTAGAAATTGAACAAAGTTTTTGAATCTTCTTCACTAAGAAAATATGTTGATATTCAATAGCTCAAATAGGTTTAAAAAAGAATTGTCTAGATATATGTTGACATTTAATATTCCAACCATGGCTCGAACATAATTGATTTAATTCCATTTCTCATCAGACAAAAATTCTCTATACAATCAATAGTTGTTGTATACAAATGACCATATTTCAATCTATGCAATCCAGTTAATCTCTAGTTATTCAACGTGACATAGCGAAAAAGAATGAGATAGTAGTAAAGTTCTAAAAAAAGCAAGAAAACCCGAAAAGAAGAACCTAGAAGACTAGAAAAAGCCAGTCCCAGCCCTCCCATGGTGCAACAAATAGTGCGCAATATGATCCCTGGCCTGAAGGGAAGCAGAAGATCGTATTCCATTTTCCGGCAGCATCTCATCATCGAAAATCTGAAACCTCCACTCATCATCCATTTCTTCATTCCTCATCTCACAAATATTATGCAAAACGCAACACGCGCCAAGCACAACGGGCAAGTCCTGAAGCTTCACTTCAGTTCTCTTCTGCAGACACCCCCACCGCCCCTTCAATCTCGCAAAGGCCTCTTTGGCTACGCCTTGAATCTCTTCAATCTTCTCATTAAACGCGTGCTGGGTCCACGTCAGATTCGCGTGCGTGTACGGCACTAGAACCCAGTCCATAAGCGGATGGCCTGAATTTCCAACGATCCAAACGCCCTTTAAGTTCCCTCTGCTCGCTCTCTGGAACAACGCGCTTTTCTCCAGAACGCGATCGTCCGGCATCGAACCTGGCCAACCGATGCACACGTCATTGAAAACGCCTTTTGAATCAACCACGCCTTGAACCGTTATCGAATAACTCGTCTTCTGGTTACGCTCCGTGTGGCGCTTGTTGAAATACGCGGAGACGCTGATTTTCGGAGCGATTATTGGAACGTGCGTTGTGTACATTGCTCCTCCTACGTTAGGTATTCCTGAGATTTTCTCGAACTCGTCTTTGATTTGCTTCGTTTTTTCCTCGTTCGGCCATTGCAGGAACTTCGGCATCAGAACGGTGCGTATAGCGGAGCAGACTTCGAGGACGAGCTTGTGACACGTGGAGATTCCTAACCCGAAGCGCTTTGAGACTAGCCGGAGCGGATCGCCGGTGGCGAGCCGCCAGATGCAGACGGCCACGCGCTGCCGCACCGGGATCGCGTCGCGGAGCATCGTGTTTTTCTTCGTCACCGCCGCGTCGAGCTCGTCGCAGATCATGTCGAACGTGCTTCTGCTCATCCGGAACCACCGCCGGAACTCCTCCTCCGGGAAGTCCTTCCGGCTGATCTTCTCCCACCAGTCCTTCGACCGGTCCTTCACCCATAGTCTCCTCTGAACCGTCGAACCGGGTTCCGAATCGGTTCGAGGTTGAACCTGAACCGAACCGGATTCATATAACATAACCGAACCAGTTCCTGTAGCAGCAGCAACCGCGCGACGAGCTTTTTTGGTTATTGTTTGTTCGAACTCTTCTGACTGCGCGTAATGGGCCTCGAATTGGGCCTTGTAGGTGTTCATGGCCCGGGTCTGGTTCTCGAAGTTGGCGTTGTACATGTTGCGATGCTGTTCGTACTCAACTTTTCTGTTCCGTTCCTCTTGAATTTCTTCCTCGTCTAACATAATCAGCGAAGCAAGTAAGTCCTTCAAGTTACTTTCACTGTTCTCGTTATTATTATTACCATTATGCCCTTTTTGTTCTGCACCTCCACCACTACCTTCTTCTTTTCTGTTGTTACGCTTTCTCTTGTTGTTGCTGTTGTTATTGTTGAGACTGTTGTTAGAGTCTGTGTCTTCGTAGAGGTTGTAGAAGTGAGAGTAGTCCTCTTGGGTGAAAAACGGGATTTGGCTGATTTCCATGTGGTGTGTTTGGTTATGGAGATTGTTTTTTTATGAAAGCATGAGATTTAGCGTTTGAAGGGTTTGGGGGGATTTTTATAGAGGGAGAGAGGAAGCGTGTGCGGAAGTGTGAACGCGATGTGTGGGGTTGCTTTGACGGTGACTCTGACCTGGGGCTTTGGATTTGGGAGCATAAAACAATGATTATATGAGTCTCGGGAAGCGTGGTTTTTTACGCGGTTGGATTGGTTTGGGGGGTTCTTTATTGAACAAAAGGGAGTGTTTGTTTTGGAATTTTGTGGATTTGAAAAACGTTGGAGAAAGGAAAAGGTGCACTCGGAATGGAAGGGAAGTGGAGTAGTTTGGCTTTCTTTTTTTGAGCTTTGAGTTGCCACGAAGGAAGCCTTAGAAAGAAAAAACAATAAAAGCACCAAGCAAGCAAGGGAAGGAGTTGAGAAACGAGGGACTTTTGTTTCTTGATTTATTTAATTTATGTGAGATTCGATCAGGTTAAATGGAATGAGAGAATACAATAAGAGTAAATGTATGAGTAAGACAATTTTTTATTCAATTATATATATATATATATATAATTACAAAAAGTAATGATAATGTTGAGAAAATAAAAAGGTGATGGTAGGATGATGCTACTAGTAATTGTTGCAGTGATAAAGATAATAGTATCACTAATGATAATCAAAATATTGATAGTATGACATTAATTATTATATTAATAATAATGATGGTCACGGTAATAGTTAGAATAAAATAATTAGTAATAATAATATTGATTGTGACAACAATAGTAAAAATGAGCTCAGCAAGGCTATGCAACATCTTCATCTACATTGGTTATTTTGGATGGACTCTTGTCCCGTGGGAATGAAACACCACTTGTTGTGAGATGCTAGGGGTGTTTCTTTTGTTAGGGTGTAATTTCTTTTCTTGCTTTCTAGTTGTTTAATTTCCCAATCATAAAAAATAGTAATTTCTTTTTTTAGGATGCAATTTCTTTTCTTGCTTTGTAGTTGTTTAATTTCTCAATCATAAAAAATAGTAATATATATAAAAATAGTGGGACAATGATCAAAGACGGATGTAAGGGGAGAAGGGGGCCTTGTTCCCCTCCCTCACCACTTTTATAATATATGACATTATTATGTAATATGTATATACATTCTTGTATTTCTAATTCTATATATGTATACCTTTTTCTTTCACATTATATATGTATAATCATGTAACTAAAAAAATTATCCATTAATCTTTTATGAGATTGTATGTTCTAAAGTTTTGTATAAAAAACATATCCACTTTTACATTTGGATCGATGGAAGTAAAATTTGGATCTAGTTTTGTATAAAATACATCTCTCCTTGTCTGTTCCTCCAAAAAGTTAAGAATCTTAAATTTAATTTTATCAAAAACAAGTGCATGAGCTCTTGCGTTGTGTTTGAAGGATTAGCATATGATTACTCCACCTTAAAATCCATGGCAGCAAGCATAGGAACAATATGCTCGGTCTTATTATAGAAATTCTTAAGAAATAGTTATTACATTTCTTTTTATAAAAATTATTTTCGTGATGAGAAATGCTAAAGAGGCCGACTCACTTCCTCCGGAAAAAATAGCGACCCAGTTAAAATAATATTTTAAAATATTTTTCATTTCCAAGTTTACCCTTCTGCCACACAATCACACCCTCTCAGCCCCGAACCCAAATCACACGAATCCCTTTTTGAGAAGCCGCAGAGGAGAGAAGCGGAAGATACAGTCAGAGGCGCCGACGAGCATTTAACCCTTCTCCATCCACGCGTTGACGAGCTCAGCTCAGCGAGAATCGTTGTTGGTAACGAACAGAGCCGCATGATGTCGCCGCCGATGTCGTCGACGAGAGGAGCGGTGAAGGATTCGACCCAAACCCCACATGTTCGATCTCAGAATTGTTGCGAGGTATTGGATGCAATTGTTTGGTGAGCTGAGATAGCTTATTCGGTCTGGGGTATATCAAAAGGGTGACTAATGGTTCTAGTTGTTGTTAAGACTAAATAAATATATTACATCTGGTGATCCCCCCCAATAAAACTAGCAAATTTGACCCTATTCTTTCTTCATTAAAAAGTAACTAAGATAGTTCAAGTAAATGACAAGAGGGGTAATGTGCTATGAAGTTTTTGTATTATCACTCTTAAAAAGTATATATTTTATTAAAATGATATTTTGTCCTGGAGATTAAGTTTAAAATTGAGGTGGTACACTGTACAGCGAGCTGATAAGATTTGTGATATAATAACGAGGACAAGCTCCTCTATAGAGCAGAATGGAGAGGTATATATAATGTAATTTTATCCAATTGTTTCATACATTTAATGTAAAATGGTGCTAAGGGCAATACTTGACCATGAAGCCTTTTTCTTTAGTGAGTGTATATTTTAAGTAGCTTATATAAGAATGCTGGTTCTGATGGTCTATTTTTTTCCTCTGCATTTGGAGATTTCTGTACACTTGTTTTTGTCAGATATGTAAATAATTAGTTTACATGCCAAATATAATAACATATTATTCCTTTTTAGTTGTTACTTTGACGTAGATGAGTTGGACTAGGATAATGATAGATTTTTTTTTTTTTGATCAGCCAAAATAGATATATATTAATTAAGTACCAGGGGTACTAGAAAATACATAGACAACTCAGGATTGGTCCCTATGCAGTTTGAACCAATTCTGAGAAATTAAAGATAATACAAATATTTGCTTGATTAAGCTATCCTATACTATTAGAAATCCTTCTCTGATATTGGATGACCATTGGTTGAAATGGATACTGAAATCCTTCTCCAAATGTGTGAGCCATGTCCATAGCAAGAAAATTGCATCATCTAATATTCTGTTAGCATTGAACTTCCCGTTGGAGAAAATCATGTCATTTCTTTGCTTCCATATGGTCCAAGTCAATGCAAGCCACCACCACTTCCATCTACTAGACCTCTTTCTGTTTTTTATTCCATGTATGTGATAAAGAAAGTGTTGCCTTGGGTGATAAGGGAAAGCCCCCGAGAGATTCACTCAAGACATTGATTCCGACCAAAGTGGAGATATTTTGGTACAATGAAAGAATAAATGTGCTGCGTTTTCCTCCTCAAATCTGCAGAAAGGGCACCTTGAGTCGTCTACCTCGATTTGCCTCCTCCGCTAGTTTGACCTCGTCGGGAGCCTATCTCTTATGAGTCTCCATGTGAATACCGAAATTTTTGAGGGAATTTTAAGCTTCCACAGTTCCTCAAAAGCCCCATCCAGGTTCCCATCAGCCTCTTCCTCCCATAGAACGCAATAGGCAGATTTAGCCGTGTATTGGCCACTCGGATCTGCCTTCCACACCCACTGGTCGCCTTGCTGAGCCTGAATCCTGATACAGTCTACCACCCTTAGGATAATGATAGATAATTGAGTCATTCAGACAAACTCTTTGTGCTGTGTTACAAACCCTTAGCCTTCGATGAATTTTAAAATTTTGTGTTCATCATACAAATTTAGGGTGCTTCTGAGCATGAATCTTGACTTTCTATCCCAAGTCTTTTACTGTGCACATGAATATTTCTACATTACAGCCTGTACAGTTTGATTATATCGTGTTATTGTTTTGATTCTTTCAGGTACACGTCCAATTGTTTCCCTTGTAATATAGATTTGCCCTTTATGTGCTTTAGTCAGTATAGTGCTACGTCTTTGTCATGCACCAATCTCTGTTCTGTGTATTTGGCTCAAGAGATGTGTGGGAATTAGTGCTATGGCAACATCCACCAAGTTTGATATATCTTCTAGCAGCCCAGATAGACCATTGTACTCTGGGCAGCGTGGATCCCACATAGTTCCTTCATTAGATAGATCAGGTAGCTTCCGTGAAAGCATGGAAAGTCCAATTTTGTCTTCTCTTCCAAGCATGTCAAGAAGCAATTCTTCAGCAACACAAGGGGATGTGGTGAGCTTCTTCAATTGTGTTCGTTTTAATCTAAAGTTGGTGGCTCCAGAGCATAAGTCTAATCGTCAAATAGATTATAAACGACTTGTCGGTGCTGCTTTTGGAATTTCTCCTGATGAATCTCCATCTAGTTCTGCCAAAGGCAAGCAACTATCATCCCCAGTACCAGAAGATATCAAACGACTCAGGGATAGTTTACACACAAGTTTTAGGAGGGCAAGGTAGTTCTCTCATTCTTTGTATGTTTTATTACTGGCATTGAAGTTAGAGCTGTTTAATAACATTGTATTCTTCAACAGGGATCGTGCTAAAATGTTTAGTGAAGCATTGTCTAGATTCAACAAAGATTTCCAAAATATAACTTCAAAGAAAAGGTCTCGAGCTGAAACTTTTTCTAATGAACGTTCTAGTTTCGCGTTAAATGATCGACCAGTCTTGGGAACAAGTACAGGTAAGGTTGGAGTTCAAGGTCATGCAGTCACAGGTGGTTTTGAACATGACCAACCAAAGTTGGAAGAAAGAACCAAAAATGTTCCTAACAAGCGCACTCGAACTTCTTTGGTTGATGTAAGGGTATGTGTCTTTGTTTTCTTTGTGCTTGTGTGCTAGTATCAACACAATATTCCATTTCTTTTTATGCCTCCTAATATAACTTATTCAGTTTTGTGCTGTTCTCATGTAAATAAGTTGTGGTTTTAAGTAGTGTTTAACTATTTAGACATCCCTTAGTTGTAATATTCAAAGTGTTTGTTACATCTGTGTGATATGGAGTCCTGTTTCAAATTTGGTTTAACAAAAGTTGCTGACTCGAACATTTTCCTTCAATTCTTAGAGATACCACCTAATGTGTAGAAATCGATTATGAGTTCTTTTGAACATATACATATAGGGTAGGGATCAGTTACTCCAGGATTATCTCCTACAGTTACTTTGTTCAAAAACTCTTTGTATATATATTAAATTTCATTAATCTAACCATTAAATATTTTGATAATTGATATTATCTCAACAATTATGCACACATAATTTTAGATAAATCAGACTTATAATTGACATTTTCTTATATTTTAAAAAGTGTATATGTTAAATTGAATTTACTTAATGAATTACTAAGTGCTTTTTAAAATCTTATAAAAAATTATAGACTTGATCTATTTAGTAAGAACTTTTATTTTTAATGGCTGGATTATAGAAATTCAATATATACAAAGACTTATTGAATGGAGTAACTTGATCCTCACCGATATATTTATATATATATATATATATATATATATGTATGTATGTATGTATGCATGTATATTGGATGTCTTTCATGAACTCTAGGTTTGTTACGCGTGTCTCATTGCTTCTATGAAATTGTCAAATTACAGAGTATGGCTTGTAGTTGTAACTTTACAACTTCATTTTTACTTCTCCTTATATGGGAGAGTCTGATTTCAGATTACCTTGGTTTGCTTTAAAATCTGTTGAGCAAAACTGACTTGGGTTTGATAAATTCTAGATGGATATACGGACTAATTCTCTTGTCAGGCCATCTGGGACTGTAGATAGAGATAAAGAAATACGGATTGCCAATAGTGTTGTAATTCAGGGTGAGGAACGAACTTTACCAATTGGAGGTGATGGGTGGGAAAAGTCAAAAATGAAGAAGAAGCGTTCTGGCATCAAACCAGACGGGCCTCCAAATATAGCATTGACAAAACCTGTTAACCTTTTCCTGGAAACTAAACATGGAATGCAACAAAGACTATCCACTGATGCTCGATCAAAATTGAGTAATGATTCTCATTCTTTCAGGTATGAATCACAAATGTATTTTGTATGCATTTGTACTGTTTGACATAATTAGCTTATTTGTTTTTCTATCTTGTGCAAGTTTGCACAGGCTAAGTAGCATTAATTATCTACTTTTAATTAACTTTTATCAATTAATTAATTATGTTTTCTTAAAAGAATCATGAATGTATACTCTAATATTTATTGACCCATCTCTTTATAATCTCTCTCTTTCCACTAAAAAGTTATCACTAATTGTTTTTATTTTACGGCATCTCCATTAAAATGTAACTAGCTCTTTAAAGTTTTTCTTTTCAAATTTTTAAACTCATGTGCCGAAAAAAAAGTAATACTAGTATACTGGATTAAAAAACAAATACTGCAATCTCTATCTACGGTTTTTTGAAAAGTAATATACTGCAATAAAAAGCAAAAAACCAATAATGGCTGAAACCTATTTTAAAAAGTAAATATAAAATAATTTTTATCTTGAAAAGTCTACAATTTTTTTTTTTTATCGTACAGGAACAACGAACAAATTAAAATATTCTAAAGAAAACATAAAAGAACTAGTTACATTTTTATCTCTTGACAAGGAGATGTAGTAAAATAAAATAAATTAGTTGTAATTTTTCAGTAGAAAGAGATAAATTATAAAGATGTGATTCTATAAAATAAATAGGAGAGATAGATTATAAAGAGGTGAGTTTATAGTAGTAAAGTAAATAGGAAAGATCGGTTATTACTTCAATCAAGAAAACATAATTAATTAACTAATCAATGTTAGTTAAAAGTGAATAATTAATTCTACTTAACCTGTGCAATTGCACAGGATAGAAAAATCCTTAGCTTATATACGCTCTTTTGCTTCCGTACAACAATTTATTAGTGTTGATTTTAATCAGATATTTCATTTCCTTATTATTAGCCGTTGATACAATAATTTACTTGATCGAAAATTGTAGGATCAAGATAAGATTGGTCTATCTTTTAGATAGTATATTACTTATATATATATAGGTACACATGCTGTAAATCATTCATTCAATAATACAGATTTTAACTATTAGCAAGTAAAATGATAAATAAATTAATTCATGGCTTTTATATATGAAAATGAAAAGGAAAAACAAAAAGATTAAAAGGTTTGAAGATTTAGGGAAGTAGCAAGACGTGCATAAGGGGAATATGTACTTATTTCTTTTTTTCCATTTATATATTTATGTATCAATAAATATTCTGCCCCATTACCCATATCTAGATTTGAATTTATGTAGCAATATATATATATAGATTTTGGTTAAATTAAAAATATGGTCTCTATTCCCAACACAATTTTTATTTTAGTCCTTATATAGCCCTACAAATTGGTTCCTACAAAAAAAGAGGTTTACAAATCTATACTTGCTTGCCAAAGTTAAAATGGTGTCAAGATTTTCTTTTTTCTTTCTTTCATCTAGGGACCAAAATGAAGTGTTAACTTTTTCTAGGGACTAAACCTTGTCAAGGCCCCCCCTGCTTGCCCCCCTTTTGATCCGTCCCTGACAACGCCATTTGGCACGGCTATCACTCTTGGCCATGCATATGGAAAATATTTTGTTACAAGCGATTGAGTGACAAAACTGTTACGAAGAAGGAACTGAAGGGTGAACTAAAGGAAAGGCCCAACAGAAAGAGCACCAAACCTGGGTACCTCAAGGACTACCTCTAACGGCCTTGATAACTGACCTGGCTACCTTGTCTCCCTCTTGCCTACCAATTCCATTTCCACTACATTCTGTTATTATCCTGTTTCTGCAAAGTTCCAAATTCTGTTATTTGTAATTTTGCTATAAATATAGGACTTATGTAATAAGGCAAGACAATGAAAATGACCAAGTTATTCCCTGCTTTTGGTTGCGGGAGGTTATTGGCCCTCAAAGTCCAGGCTCTATCCTTGTGCTCTAACATTCTAGTGCTCTCGTTGAGCTGTTCTCCATGGCGGAATTCACTTGTTCAAAGGTGAACTCCGACCGATTGGAGGATGCCATCACCAAGCTTACAACCCACCAATTATCCCTCAGCGAAACCCTGCACTCCATGACCCTTAAGCTCAATGAGCTCATCCACAAACTTCATACCCCTGATTCACCTAGCCACTCACCCTCCTCGTCCACCGCTATTCCAACCCCTGTGTCTCCATCTTCTGCGCACCGCATGAAGCTCGAAGTACCAAGGTTTGATGGTACTGAACCCTTGGGTTGGATATTCAAGATTAACCAATTCTTTGAATATCATTCAACCCCAGACCATGAGCGCCTTACTATAGCCTCCTTCTACGTGGAATGTAGAGCTCTGGCTTGATTTCAGTGGATGACCCGTAACAGTCAACTCACTTCTTGGCCAGCGTTTCTTCAGGCACTTCAAACCAGGTTTGTCCCTCTCAATATGAAGACCCTACTGGGGCTTTGTTCAAATTAACACTGCGTAGTGATGTACAGTCATACCTGGCTGAGTTCGAGGATCTGGCGAACATAATTGTCAGTCTTCCGCTGCAATTTCTTCTAAGTTGCTTCATCTCAGGCTTACACCCCGACATTCATAGGGAGGTGCAAGCTCTGCAACCTCTGACACTGGTGCAGGCGGCGAGCTTGGCGCGGTTGTAGGAATAGAAAATTGTGGATGGTCGTCGTTCTTCCGAAGTAGACCACCTTAATTTCCTTCCTCCCCTGTTCAATCGTCTCCTTCTCCTTCTGCCACAACTTCTTCCTTGTCATTGTTACCGACACTACCGAAACCACGTGCTTCGCTACCCATTAAGCGGCTATCGCCCGAGGAGCTGACCTTGAGACGCGAACGTGGCCTTTTCTTCAACTGCATGAAAATTTCATCGGGCCACAAGTGCGCCTCCAAGGCCTTTCTACTCATTGCTGATGACGGTGAGTCTTTTGAAGACGACAATCCTTCATTGGAGCCCTACTCGACCCGCCTGATACCGCGACCCGCTTCAGGCCCAGATCAGCTTACATACACTTTCGGGCTATTCAGCTCCCGAAACATTACGTCTCGTGGGCCACATTGCACTGCAACCAGTGGTGATCTTAGTGGATGTGGGGAGTACCCACAACTTCATCCAAGAACAACTGGTGCCCCAATTGGGCTTGTCACCATGCCCCACTGCCCCTCTTCGTGTGATGATGGGAAATGGGCATCAACTTGACTCTCACCTACTTTGCAAAGCTACTCCAATACAAGTCCAGGATATTACCTTCGTTGTTGATCTTCATGTTTTGCCATTGTGTGGTGCAAACCTCGTCCTAGGCGTACAGTGGCTTAAATCACTTGGCCCAGTGCTTACGGACTACAATACTTTATCTTTGAAATTTATTCGCGATGGGTGCATTATTGAATTCCAAGGGGAGACAAACTCTTCTCTTCATCTTATCACACCACCATAACTTTGCAGGTTGTTCCGCAAAGAGGGAGCCAATGCATATTTCCACATCCACAATACCTCATCAAACCTTCCTTCAACCCAAACAAACATTGACCACCTACCATCGACAATCCAGAACCTCATCGCCAAGTTTGCACCCCTTTTTTAGTCACCATCATCATTACCTCCATCACGACCCACAAATCACCATATCCACCTACTCCCAAACTCTGAACCAGTGAATTTAAGGCCATATCGCTATCCTCATTTCCAGAAACAGGAAATTGAAGCACAGGTAAATTTGATGCTACAAAAGGGACTTATTCGTCCTAGCATCAGTCCCTTCTTGTCGCCGGTACTCTTGGTCAAAAAACATGACGACATTGACTCTTAGGGGCGGTGCAATGAAAGTGACTTGGGTATGATGTTGTGTCTAAGTCTCACATTAAGTTGTATGAGATGCTTGGTGGAGTATTTAAGTGCTTGGCCCTCCCCCCTTGCATCCCATACTACCCGATGTGGGACTTAGGCACCCCATAATACCCAAGTCCCTGTCATAGGGCAGGTTCAAGTATTGCCTTATAGTGAATGTAATAATCATATATTCATATGTAATTGTTGATTATATCTTTGATCTTTAATTCTTTATGTCTCATTTATTCAATGCCAATATTTAGATTAATTAACGGAGCAATTTATATCAACAATTATTGTTAAAAGTTTGTGCTTTAGAATTTAGATTCAATATAATGATGTGCAACAATGCCTTTACTCATTCATTGTAAACATTGTATTTTGCAAATTAAAATTTTAAATTACTTGTTTATCTAGTATCAGTATTAGCAATTTATTACCGGCACTACACACATCTAATGCTAGATAATAAGTACTTGAGTTGATGTAATAAGAATCACATATCATGTGTTAGGATAGATTGTAGCTCCCTTATTCTACCAATGATAATTTATTGAATATAACACAAAGATGGAAATGAAAGAAAATAAATGAGCAAGTCGGTGGAGTTTTATCCACATATTGTGTTAAATGGTGAAAGGCTTCAAACCCATCTGTAGCTGAAGTAACAAGATAATATAGTTAGGAATTGTGCTCAATTCTCTCTGATTTCAAGGATCTTTGATGGAAGATCTCATGTGACAAGATTTTTTATTTTATTTTTAATTCCTGTTGATTATCTTTTTTAAATATAGGCTATCATATTATACTGTCATGTATCTTTGGTTTATAGGTCGGCTAATGGAACTGTTGGAGCTGTAAAATCAGATGGTGTCTCTCAACAATCAGGGTTGGGCATACGTGTCTCTACCCCAAGAAGTGACCTAGAAAATAATTCTGCTGTCAATGATAGGCGGGATCGTCCTGTTAATTCAGACAAGGAAAGGGTGAATTTCAGAGCTGTTAATAAGTAAGCAAACTGGAGCCCATTTCTTCTTTTCATAATTTATTTCTTTCAAAAAGAAAATTACTTTTATCATTGTAAACCTTTTTCTTTCTTTCTTTCATGTTGCTTTCTCCTTGATTTCTTTGTTTTGATGGTTTGTTTATTTGCTCCGTTTCTATTAAGGATCCTAATGTTTTATGATTAGTATTCATAGCTCTTTCTTTGTCTTGAGATGTATCGTATAACTGATAACTGATTAGGAGTTTTGAGATAAGCAACTGCTTTAGGATAAGATTAGGTGTTTGACTTGCATATGATGTAAAGCACACGGTCTTTGTAAAGGGGTAAAGTGGTACCCCTTACAAATATGATGAAGGATGGGGTAGCTTTATTATGTTGATGTTTATCATTCGTTGTTTACTTTTTCTTCTCTTTTTAAGGATGATTTCTTATCCTGCTTTCCCTTTGTAATTTTCTAATTGACTTAATAAATTTACTCTTGATAAAAAATGTAATCTATAACTGATTTTGATTTTGTCTCTACAATTGTTCTGTGCACAGGGCAACTGTTCGCGATGAATATAACTCAGCGAGCCCTAATTCAAGTGCAAAAATGAATACAACTATTCGGGCGCCACGAACTGGTTCAGGAGTTGCCCCAAAGTTGTCACCTGGTGTCCATAGAGCATCTGTTCCGAATGATTGTGAGCCCTCGCAATGTATGACCAAGCCCCCTGCCAGTGTTGGCACTAACAATCGCAAGCGTGTGGCATCCGCACGATCATCTTCCCCACCTGTTGTCCACTGGCAGAGGCCACAAAAGAGCTCCCGTACTGCCAGAAGAACCAATTTTGTGCCCATTGTATCAAGTAATGATGACTCCCCTGCTTTAGATTCTGTATCTGATGTGACTGATAATGATCTTGGGTTGGGATTTGTCAGACGTTTGGCTGGCAATTCTCCTCAGCAAATTAAATTAAAAGGTGATTCTTTAACTTCAGCTACCTTATCTGAAAGTGAAGAGTCAGGGGTGGCTGAGATTAAACCAAAAGAGAAGGGAAGGAAACCAGAGGAGATAGATCAGCAAGCTGGAAAAAATGTTCAAAAGGTTTTTAACTTGGTCCTTCCAACAAGAAAAAATAAGCTTGTCTCTGGGGAAGAACATGGTGATGGTGTTCAAAGGCAAGGTAGGACAGGACGCAATTTTCCTGCTGCAAGGTCACCAACGCCAGTGACATCTGAGAAGCTTGGAAATATAGGGACTGTAAAGCAGCTTAGAAGTTCAAGACTGGGACTTGAGAAGAGTGAAAGGTTAAAATACTTGTATTGCTTAGGTTTGACAATTTGTTTAGGCACACATATTAAAGCTAATGTTTGTGATTCCATGTAGCAGGGCAGGTCGTCCACCAACCAGGAAACTTTCTGATCGTAAGGCATATGCACGCCAGAAACATTCAGCAATTAGTGCATCAGCAGATTTTCTTGGTACTAGTTTCTGCTTCTAGAAAAGAATAATGATCTCAAGTTTTCATGTGTATAATACAAGTATATCATTAGTCACTTTTGGGTTCACTGTTTTAGTTGGGTCAGAAGATGGACATGAAGAATTATTGGCTGCTGTAAAGGGTGTTATCAACTCTGGTATGAATCTTACTAAATATTATCTAGCTGTGTAGCCTAAATACTTTTTATCTGATGGAGTAGTTCTGGATTTTCTTATTACTGCAGCTCGTGCTTTTTCCAGCCAATTCTGGAGGCAGATAGAGCCTTTCTTTGGTTTGATAAATGAGGAGGATATTGGTTACTGGAAACAGAAGGTACTAATTTTTTCCCTATCGGTGATTATGAGTTTTGCTTTTCTTTTTAAGAGTATGTGTTAGATCAGTGATTGGCGTGACTCTTGTCACACTTCAATTATGGTGCTTTCGTTTGAAAGAAAAGGTAGTTTAGTAATGCTTTGGATTTGTGCTGGTGTCCATAATCTTATAGCCCTGATGAATCCTTTGGTTGATTATGGTTTAGAATTTATTGTTTTTACTATAAGTGTGTGCTGATTCTGTATGGAACTATGGCCATTATATTATCAGTTTGATACGCACACATGCACCCATGGTTTGATATATATTATGTAATTACCAACCAATCTTATATAAATTATAGTTTCATTAATACTGGAGTTAAAGCATGATTTTATTGATCTGAATTTCTTATACCTATCATGGGAATAAATTATTTAAATTTCTTTAATAATTCATTCTTCTTTCAGATAAATCTTGAATCAAGTGGATTGATGCCAAGTCCAGTTCCTTCATATATAGATGATTGTAAAGCTGTTGCTAATGGGTTTGGGTTAACTGGCTCTGAAAGAGATTTTGAACCTGGTGATCAAATGGGTGCTGCAATTGTAGCAGAACAGTTACAACTAGCTAAAGGAGATTCTAATGGAATTTCCCTCTGTCAAAGGCTAATATCTGCTTTGATTTCAGAGGAGTGTAGCAGTGAAAGTGAAGATATCATGTTTGATGCATGTGATACTGAATCTGAGGCAGATGGAGACTTGGATCACCATTCTCAATCTAATTCTCATCTTGCTTTTCATTCTCCTTATAACGGTTATAGGATAACTAGGAAGTCAGGACATGATGAGACTGAAAGTGATATAGTTGATATCCCATCAACTAGGTTAAATTCAAGCCAGAACATGCCTACCTTGATCTGTTCAGAGTTGCAATATGCCACCTTGGGTATGAATGAAAAGCTTCTCTTGGAGCTTCAAAGTATTGGAATTTCCCCAGAATCAGTGGTTAGCTTACTTTCTTAAGAATTTTTGTGCTGTTTTTCATGAAATCTCGATATTGGGGAACTAATACGAATCTATATCAAATTTGATTAAACTATTTTGTTCTAGTTTATTCTGTAGTTCCTTCAGCAGTCTACTCATCAATAGACCTAAAGAATTTATTTCAAGATGTTTTGTCTGTTATTGTATAATCTGCTGCAGATTAAGATTAGTATGCACTTATTGTTCTTACTTTTGTTTTTCAAGCCTGAAATATTGCAAACAGATGATGAAGGAATTTGTGAGGATATCACTTGGTTAGAGGAGCATTGCCAAGGACAGGTATCAACTGATGCTGAAACCAAGCTATAATGTTCTGACTTCTAATCGTCTAAATGTTCTTTCCCCAATGTTCTTTTTTTCCATCTGTTATGTAACTTCTCTGAAAATTTACATGTTGCTTTCCAAGTATTAAAGATACAGATCAGGTTAAGATCCTGATATCTGATTTATAGATATAATATAGAACCTAATGAAGTTGTTTTTGATCTTACATAATTCGCCTTTTGATTTTATTTTCATATATATTGTAGATCTCCAACAGGAAATGCTTGCTAGATCGGTTATTGAAATCGGCTTCAGTGACAAAAGAACTTCAAGAAAAGTAAATGTCTACCATTTATTCCCTGATTATTTACTTAATTTTAACTTATGTGGCTCATAGGTCTTATTGGAAATTCAATATCTTGATTAACAGGGATTTTGAACAAAATGCTCTTGACAAACTTGTGATGATGGCTTATGAGAAATACATGGTAACCTTCTCATTGTTCAGTATCACTTTTTGCATATAATCAGGTTTACAGTTTTGGAATAAATTTTTTGTATTCTAGTCAACTATCTCCAAGAGCAAGAGTTTTGTTACACTGTTACCATAGTTGAAAAGGCTGGAGATCTTTATACAACAGTACTGGACAGGACAGTATTTATAGAGTTGAGCCATGGTCTATAAATTTGATTATCCAGGTATAAAAATGGAGGAAGTAGGTAGGACAGAGATCAACAAGTGTATAGGACCATGTTCTGTTGTATAGTTGTGTGTGTAGCCTTAAATGCAGGTGCTAGAATTTATCATACTCATAATAGTTTGTGATCTAGATTTCCTAATAAGACTTGAATGGGATGTTGAGGTAACAGCAGCATGAAAACTTACCATACAACTGTAAATGTCATACCCTGCCTTTTTAATTCAGACTTGTGATATCTTTGACCTATTCTTATTTTAGTGTTCACTTTTATCAGAGAAACCAAACTCCATGCCCTACCTTATTATCTTGCACGAAGTAATTTGAATTGTCTAGGAAGAAAAGTTGAATACTCCACTACATTAATAGATGGTACTATCATATTATAAAGTGTTCCTACTTTATAAATAGGTTGCATGGCTGAGTGAATTGACAATAACTGATTGGCAGGCTAGCCGGGGTCCTAGCTCATCAGGTGGGAAAAATGCAAGCAACAAAATCGCCAAGCAAGCTGCATTGGGATTTGTTAAACGAACATTGGAACGATGCCAACAATTTGAAGATACAGGCAAGAGCTGCTTCAATGAGCCTTTGTATAAGGATATGTTCCTTGCTGCTTCTTCCCAGCTAAGTATTGTTCGGCAATTAGATGGCATAGAGGCTGAATCCACAAAACCTTGTGCTTCCTTTTCTCTGGAAGCAAGAACTGGTATCATCCTCATTTCCTTCTTGAATAAATATTCTAATATACTTTTTCTATCTTAGCTGTGTTCTGTTTGAGCATTTTAGCCAAATTTCTTAGATGGCTAACTTTATATGCCATCTTCTTGTGGACTTGAACCCTTTGTCCCCAATTCTGTCTAATTAAATACTGCCAACTAAAGCAAAAACATACAATGTACTGCCAGCTAAGAGAGAGGTAACTGCCAACTGCCAATATTTTATTGGGTACAAGATTGAGGTGGGTGTGGAGCAGCAGATGATTGGAGGCCCTTCTTTATCTTAACTGTTATATCAAGTTCCATGCCCCCTACTTTTGCTCCTGAGCACAGCCTGGAATTTGATATTTAATTCGTGTTTTTCTATCTGCAGCTTCCATGGGTTCACAGCAGAACCCTTCACAATTTAGTCAGAATATGAAAAATCATGATCTCGATTCATCAGATATTCTTCCTGCTATAAATGGTTCATCTGAACAAACTAGTGGGAAGGAAGATCTGTGGTCAAACAAGGTGAAGAAAAGGGAATTGTCCCTAGATGACGTTGGCGGTAGCATTGGTAGTTCAAGTGCTCCATCAGGTATTGGAAGTTCTCTATCAAATAGTACAAAAGGAAAGAGGAGCGAGAGAGACAGAGATGGAAAAGGACAGAGCAGAGAGGTGCTATCCAGAAATGGAACTACCAAAGTTGGTAGGCCAGCAATATCTAGTGCTAAGGGACAAAGGAAACTCAAAACAAAGCCTAAGCAGAAAGCAACTAAGCATTCTGTTTCTGTAAATGGCCTCCTTGGCAAGCTATCAGAGCAACCTAAAACAGCTTTGCCTTCCGTTTCAAAGTCTAACGAAATGTCTACTAACAGAACTCCCAAGGAGAAAGATGAGTTTGGCATGGGTGAATTTGATGACCATGAACCTATTGATTTGTCCAACTTGCAACTACCTGGAATGGATGTGCTTGGTGTTCCTGGTGATCTTGATGACCAAGGTGCTGATCTTGGTTCATGGTTGAATATTGAGGATGATGGATTGCAAGATCATGATGACTTTATGGGCCTTGAAATTCCCATGGATGACCTTTCAGACTTGAATATGATGGTTTGAAACTGCTTTCTTTGTATAGTACTGTTCATTATACCAATGACAAAGGAAACAAAGTACCTTTAAGAAATGACTAGTTACGTAGGATGGTTTTATGGCTAATCCTGCTCTCAATTAGGTTAATATATATTCTTTGGTAGACTTCCTTCTCCAAACTGTTTCTAATGACAGATCCAACTGTTTTGGATTTTGCTAGTATTGACGTTCACGACTTCCACTGTAAAGTCTTTTTGTTCTAGGTACAAGTTAGTATTCCTAGTGATTGTATGTTAGCAAACACTGTATCCTGGTTGTAGCTCTTATAAATCAGAGAAAAGCCTTTTGTACATACATTTAATTTTTCTAATAAAATCAGCTTTCATTTACTGAAATGATCTTCCAGGCTACTCTCCATATAATCCCCTCCCCCTCCCCCTCCCCCTCCCCTGCAGTTTATTTTGGTACTTGTGTTTTGCAGGTTCAGTTTCTCAACATGATGCTGTTCAAGTTGTTTACTGGGCTTCATCCAGCTGTTCGTGCAGATTTCCCTATGAGGCTTTCCTGGAAATTTTGGTATATATGATGTAAATGTGACCATTTTGTGTTTTCATCAGATAATGAGTGCTGCTCTTCACTCTGGACAGTTGCTGTCCTGCTTATGATTTGCATATATGACAGTTTTTGGCTATCTATCATCACTATGGCTATCTAGTGACTTATTGTTTATTGGCTGCAATTCCAAAGCTCTTTTTTCCCTGATCTTGAAATAATCTATTTGTAGAAGGTTGTGCCGAGGAACTTTCGAAGATTGCAATGACATTTTGTTGAAACTTCAAATGTTCTTGATAAGATCAACCTTTTTGAGAAATAACTATGCCAGGGAAATCTATCTATCTTCTACAACTTCTACAAAGGAAGTTTTTTTTACCTATGATTTGTTTTTTTTTTTTATAAATAGTAAACACTATTATTTTTTTTTGTATTGTCAACATAAAGTATATAAGTGGGAGACAATTCTTATTCTATGAGTTAACTTTTGGAGTTGAGTTAGGTTCGAACTTACATTTTAAGATGATATCAGAGTTTATTTTAAATTTATTAAATAAGTCATCCATCATATTATTCACAAACTAAGTCCTAAAAAATGTTATTAGGTTTGTATTGAAAAAAATCAAATTTCACGGTTAGAGACATTGTTAAGATAAAGTGTATAAGTGAGAGATAATCTTAACTTTTTGAGTTAATTTTTTGAGTTGAGTTAGATCTAAATTCATATTTTATTATTTAATAAATAATTATTTTGAACAGAAAATATAATTCATATTTATTATTTAATTTTATTCAAATCTTAAATACTAAAAAGTTATAATAATAATATGAATTAATTACATAAATCTTTTCTTTATATTAACACTTATTACCCTCAATATCATTCCTTTTTTCAACAGTACTTTGGGCCTCCTCCTGCAAATGACACTAACGTTCTGTTTGATTACTATTTCTGTTATAAAAAAAATGTGTAAATTACCTTCTTGTCCTATTCTTGCAAGTTCCACCAGGTAACCTTATTCTCTTGACCATCTTCTACACTTCGTAACTTTGGCACACTCTTCTCGGGGATGCATTTCCCTTATCTTCTTTCCATGGTAGCAATGGCCACTGCAACGCTTAGTCCTACTGATGTTGATAAGTTCTCCCACCTCAAATCTGTCGTTGTTGCTTTGAGCCAAATTCAGTCCTTACTCTTTCTCTTTTCCAATTTTCTGCATCGCTCATTTGCATCCTCCCAATCTTGAATCTGAACCTCACTTTTTTTAATTCCTTTTTTTTTTGTGTTCAACGCAAGGAAGGAAAAGGGAGACATGAATTTTAAATTCGAAAAAGGTTTCTCCTCTACTGGCGAAGTCAATGTTGCCACCACCGGCAGCACCGCTGACGATGTAGTGATGAAGGGAGGAGTGATGAGCTTGTAGAAAATGTTATTTGTTTTTGTTTAGGGTAATATGAATTCAATTTGCAATGTTACTTTTGGTTGTTTTTTCAATCATTTGTTTAATTGCATTTGTTGAATGGTTACTAATTGATACACTGCAGTGAAGGAAAGCATGTGTATTTGGTTCCTGATTGATTATGGAGACAAATTATAAGTCCTGTCTTTTTTCCCCCCCTAATTTGGCTTTTATTATATTTTGGTTTTTGCCTCTCTTGAAGAAAACACAATAGAGTTTCAACTTGCAAAGTTTTTAGCTTCAACATGGAGAAGATGAGAACATTTTTGGAATCATATTTTATTAAAACTCAAGTGCACGTCACATGGAAGCGGCTCTGTTAACTAATTGGACGAGGTTAACATGACAGGGATGTTTGCAAAGTCCACATTTTAGATTGGTCGACTAAATCCGGTCTATGAATTAAATGAATTTTATTTTCAAGTCTGTATCTGATAGGGAAGCATATAGCAGCAGACAAAGTGCAGGAGGTGCAAGCAGAAGCAGTGGCAGGGAAGCATATAGCAGCAGGAAACAAAGTGCAGGAGGTGCAAATAGAAACGAACAAGAATAACCAAATAGCTGAATTCTGAACATTCTAGAAATCACAAAATGCCAAATTAGTTACATAGAATTCAGTATATATAGGACTATGTAATAACAGCATGAGGCATGAATGAAATTAGCAAATTAGTCTTCTCTCTGCTCTTCTCTGCTCTTCTTCTTCCCCCCTTGTTTCTGGAGGTGCTGGCCTCGAACCCAGCATTATCAGCTTCTATTCGTAACAATTAGTGCTCTCGTTTGTCCTCATGGCCTTCCGCAACCTCGACAAGGCCCTTGCTCGTCTTGACAATGTCATGCACTCTATGAACCTCAACCTGGACCAGCGTTTCGTCCGCCATGCTCCTATGCCTTCCTCCACCATGCCCAAACCCACACCGATTTCTCACCACACCATTTTTGTTCCTGCAAAACCCTGGTTCGCCCCATCACCGTCTGAGGACCCCGCCGGTGCCCTGTTCAAACTCACTCAGACGGGTTCAGTGCTCACTTACCTAAAGGAGTTTGAAGACTTGGCTAATAGAATTATCGGCTTGCCAGCCCCTTTCCTGTTGCCTTGCTTCATCTCAGGTTTGACGCCGAAGATTCGCCACGCAGTCCAGGCCCATCAGCCTATGACTGTCGACCAGGCCGCCGACCTTGCGAAGCTCCAGGAGCAGCAGATGACAGACCTTTGTCTGCCTCCACATCTGTGACCCCCACCCCCTCGTTCCACCACAATTCTGCCTCTTTTGCCATCACCACCATCTCCGCCACCCATGGTGAAACGCTTGACGCCGGAGGAACCCACTTTCCGACGAGAGCATGGGATGTGTTTCACTTGTGATGAACGATACCTTAGAGGGCATTACGGCGCTTCTAAAGCTTCCCTTCTGGTTGCTGAAGATGAAGATTCCAATAGCCTTAATACGGACCCAGTTGACCCGACCTTGGACCTGAAACCCACACCTAACCCAGACCCAAAATTCACACCTGACTCGGACCCAAAACCCACATCCAACCCGGACCCGATCCATTCGGCCCAAATTAGTTTGACCTTCTTCTCGGGTGATTTAGCACCGAGAAATTTGCGCCCCGCCGACCTTATCTCCGGTAATCGAGTGGTCATCCTTGTTGATGGGAGAAGTACCCACACCTTCTTTCAGCCTCAACTATCGATCTCTTTGAGCTTACCTAATCGGACTGCTCCAACACCATTACGCGAGATGTTCCTTCCTCACGAGCACTTTGTGGAACTGCAGGTTCGTCAGAATAAACCTTAGGATCCTGGTATTATTTTTGGAGGCTGTAGTTTGAATGCCCAACACCTTGAGGACAAGGTGTTTTTGATGGGGCAGGGGGTGATAGGGAAGCATATAGCTGCAGACAAAGTGCAAGAGGTGCAAGCAGAAGCAGTGACAGGGAAGCATATAGCAGCAGGAAACAAAGTTCAGGAGGTGCAAACAGAAACGAACAAGAATAACCAAATTGCTGAATTCTGAACATTCTAGAAATCACAAAATGCCAAAATTAGTTACATAGAATTCAGTATATATAGGACTATGTAATAACAGCATGAGGCATGAATGAAATTAGCAAATTACTCTCCTCTCTGCTCTTCTCTGTTCTGCTCTTCTCTGCTCTTCTTCTTCCTCTCCTTATTTCTGGAGGTGCTGGCCTCGAACCCAGCATTATCAGCTTCTGTTCGTAACAGTATCTATGAAGCATGGACACCCAGTCCCTTGCCGTGTCCGGTGTCTGACACGCGTCCGTGTCGGTGTCGGACACTGACACGACTCCTGTATTACGTTCTATATTTTAGACATTACAGATGTCCACATATCCGTATCGTGTCCGTATCGTGTCCGGTGTCCGTGCTTCATAGGTCCGTATCAGTTCCATAAAAAATAATGAATGTCTCAGTATACAAGCTCAATTTATCATGTGAAATAAAAAAACACAAGACAACATCATTCTGAATCTCCTTATCCTTCACTAACGTTCTAAAGGAGGCGCGAGTTAGGGTTTTTTTGATAGTCACTGCTAAGTGAGAGTGAGCAGAGACTGAATTGTGAAACTGAAAAGGCTAAAAATCCCTCTCCTCCTCCCTCGTCAAAACGCACAACACAACATCATTATAGGAGGCTCACGAACTAAGTATGTGAGCTCGCAGATTAAATCCATGGGCCTAATGGACTGGGCCCAAATTTTTCGTATGGTTATACAGATTTTAAAAAAATAGGTTCATTTTTCACACTATCCGCAAACTTGAACCCGTATAAAAAAAATATGTTTGTAATTGACAATTATCATAATAACATCAATAATTATAAAAAATAAATGTTTTTAATAGTCAAATATTAACTCAACTTTCACCAATATTTTATTGAAAATATGAAGAACCTAACTATCAAGATTAAAAATGTAAAATAGATTTAATAATGAACGTACCTAATTATTTAAAATTAACATTTTGATTAAATTAATTAATTACAAAATATTCATGAGTAAAAGATATAATTGCAATACATGTACAAAATTTAATATAATATTAAATTTATATAATTCTTATTGGAAAACATATTTAAAAGTTAACAAAATATTATTGCAATCATTGTAACAAGGGAATATAACTTAGTTGATTGAGTAAAATGTGTGTGTTGTAGATATTTTAGTATTGTGTTCAATTCTTACAAGTAAAAAAATATCATTGTACCAATAATAATAATATTAATACATATAAATTGTTATACAATTTTTATAATTGAAAGTTAATAATATCTATTTTAAAATCAAAAGATGATAGAAAAAATACATATGTAAACATTAACATTTAATATTAATAGGGATCTTCAAGTTTATTTATTTTTAAATTAGTTACTTTAAAAATATTTCACAAACAATAATGATTTTATAAATATATATTTGAATTTAAAATAATTTATAATACTTTTATTTTAATTAATAATTAATGATAGAAATTAAAATAAATAGAACTTCAGAGATTAATCTAAAAAAATTCAAAAATGAATTCACAATATAAAATGTCTCACATAATATTGCAAATTAATTGAATGATATACTAGATGTATGCGCTAGATTGTCCTAGTTGAATTTTTAGGTGTTCGGATCCAATAGAATGTGAATCTAGACATATGCAATATGAATTGTTTGCTTATGTTTTACTTTTGTTTTAGTGTTTTTAAAATTTAAAATATTTTTTTTTTCAAATTCATTGATCCAATCTAAACCAACTTGGTTCTGATTAGGTTGATTTAGGTTAAGTTTAAAAAATAAAATAAAATAAAATATACAAACTTAGTGTAACCAACTTATAGAATTTTGATTGAGTTGGATCATAAATTTTGTATACTCTAACTCAACCCACCATCAAATCCTCATTGGCATATCTAAATCTACATGCCGGGCAATGAGGACAATTATTGGCATAAAGTAATTTTTTTTACTTGAATATATTAAATATTTTTGCTCTTATAAAAAAATAAGTGTTTTCCCCACATGATAATTTTCTTAAAAAGATAACTATAAGAAATAGTACAAGATAAAAGAGAAATAAATCGGTACTAATTTTACATACTTTATCCTTTGAATTTTTATTTATTCCATTTTTTAAATATTCTTTTAATAAATCTTATATTATTTTTCGTTTGAAAAAAAATATTACACTATTTTTTGTTTTCACTGAAAAATATTTCTAGATCATTGCATATTTCCCTCCCATTTGCTCTCCAAGTTCTTGAAACTAGCTAGACTTGCTTATATGGACAAAAGCAAATGTTTTTGGAACCATTTTATCAAGGGAATCATTAGCAGCGATGATGACATTATCAAATGGCATGAGTTGCTTGATTCATCATTAATGTATACTGGAAGCTTTGAAGTGAGACCACTATTCTCATTGTTCTTATCTATGTAGGCTTTTCCCTTGGCACTGTCTAGGCGATCAAGCCTTTTGCTCTTTACCTAAAGGAGGTGATTTATATATGTTAATTAAAAATATTAACAATATAAACTTTTGCAATACATATTAATTATTGATTAAAGTGTATTATAAAAGTTTTTATGGGAACGGAGTGAGCCAAACTCATTCTCGCCTTGTTTTGTTATTCCTATCTCTGTTACAGTTCTAATTTTATTATTTTATAGTATATATAATTTGAATCTTTTTAGTCACTAATATCACCTGACCCATATCTTCCACATGTAATTGATTAATTACTCAATTATATTCCATGATTTGTTGTCTTAGTGCATCTCCCCTAGGAAATGGGGATCTTCCCTTGATCTTCACGCACATGTTCTCAAACTCATCCTCTCTTGCGTGCCCTCTTTTTATTGGCTTTCACCAGTTTTGCTAATTATTATCTTACATAAATACATAAAACAATATGAAAAATGTTAATCAGTATTCTATTAAAAAAGTTGGGGCAAAAAATTGTGTTATGTATGATATTTTTGTATTTTTCTATGATTTCTTCAATGAGTGTTCTCCTTTTTTTTTTATTTCTTAATTAATATTATAAGGATGTTGATCAGGGAGACTCAAATAATATTATGTTGGCTATGGTTCAAGCTTGATCTCGATTATAGTAAAATCTAAGCACGTTTGTAAAAGATACGAATGGATGAGATATTAGAAAGACTTTTCACGTCCAAAATCTTGTGGGGATATCGGTGATATTAAAGAAAGTGTTCCCTTGTAGATATTTGTTAGGGAATGATGTAACCTAACCAAACTGACCAACTAAAAAACGAAACGAAAGTGCTACGTGTCAAACTCTTGCATCATTAAGCAAGGGAACAAGTGTGAAGCCTCCTACAATTTTCTTTTCCCATTTTCTTTGGTTGGTGATGAAAAGATTTTGTGTAAGAAAGATTTTTTTTTTCTTTTCTTTTTTCTTAAAGATAAAAAGCAATCAATCATGAGTCATCATAGTTTGTTTTCATAGGTTGAGAGTTGAGTGTCCTTTTTACTTTTACTTTTTTTAAGCAAAGAAAATACTTCAAATGTTTCTTGTTTAAAGTTTGATCCAAAAAGTCAATAATGGCATTGGCATCTACTTGTTGATGTTTTGGATCCTCCTTTTTATTCCCTTTATTTTCATTTTTTTTAAGGTAAGCAACATCTCTGTGCTTTTACTGTTTCAAGAAATTAATAATCTCAATGCACTCAAGAAAGAAATGAAGGGCAAAATTTATTATAGGTAGCAATGGCATAGAGTAGGTGGAAGTTGACATGAGGATGGGTGGCCATGCGTGAAAGGAACACAAGAGGTAAACCCAGAGGAATTAATTTTCAATGGTGGATGTTGTTTCCCTCAGATCCAAGGAACTTCTCTTCCCATTTTGTACTATTTGTTCTTGTCCTTGTTTTCTTGTTTATTTTTTTTTGTTTTTTAATGACCCCATTTCCCTTGTCTCCTTGTTTGCTAGAGAGAGACAAGGCACGGACTTTGACAATTATTTGGATTTGGGGTGGTTTTTCTTGAATCATCTATTGCCTTCTGTCTCAGGAATTAATCAAAGATTGGTGAGAGAGGGTAGAGAAATTAAAGATTTTAGAACACACCACCTGTTTCCTGTTCACTGTTTTTGATTTAAATAAGAGTCCAAAACAGGTGGATTAAGAAAGGGGTCTAGAGGGTTATTCTAATTATAGTTTATAGCTTCACTGTTTTCAATATAACCTTTGATTTTTTGAATTTTTGATGCCTAAAACTAGTATTGTTACACTGTAGAGGAGATTGTTCTAAGATCTTTTGGTTTCTTGCCGTAGGAGTCTTCTTGGTGGTTATATATATATGCCTATTGAACTTGTCATAGAGAAGAGGGTTGATGAGGTTAGCAGTTGTAGGATTCTAGAGGATAAGGCTATTTTATGCTACAAAGCAAACTAATAAAAACCTATGGAGGAAATAACTTCGACTGTTGCAGTGCCATTCACACTAGAGAATTTAATACAAAAAGAGCCAGCAGTGACAACCCACATGGAGATAACTGGTCTCAAACTCAGGGCAAATACATCACCACCTTTGATATTAAATCCTTCAATTGAAATTGAAAAGCACACAGATATTGGTCCACAACCCCAAATTAAAGCGTCTTCAGAGGGAACGGAGAATCTGGTTGGAGCTGGCCTTGTCTCAGAAATGGTTAGTCAAGGAGACAATAATGGTTTGTATTCTGAAAGTCTAAAGCAGGCAAGAAAAGAGAATGAATCATTGCAAGCTAAGGATTTTCAGTGTGGTGGCAAAATTGGTCCTTGTAGGGAGGAATCTTCTGTTTTGAGGACTAATTGTGAAAGAAATTCACCTATTACCATCAAGGTTGGTGATAACATAATTGATGGAAAGTCCGGTTCGACCAAGCCGCCACGTGCTAGGGAACATGAGAGTGATAATGGAAGTGGACCAGATGAGTCTAATAAGAAAACATTTGCTGTGCCTTGTGCGATGCCAGAGAAGCCAACATGCTTGGAATTGAGTGGTGGTACTAGTACTAATTGTACTACCCCACTTTGGGGTTGTTCATCGGTTTGTGGAAGGAGAGAGGAGATGGAAGATGCTATTGCTGTTAAGCCTCATCTTTTTCAAGTCACTTCAAGGATGGTAAGGGATGATCATGTGAGTGAAAACACAAAATACTCACCAACCCATTTTTTTGGTGTCTATGATGGGCATGGGGGCATTCAGGTATGCCTTAAAATACTTCCTTTCAATTATACAATTTCTTGTATCATTGAAGTTACTTTTCATTCCATTCCATTTCACATAGAGGGTATGATGTTTTCATAGGTTGCCAATTACTGCCGGGAACATCTTCATTCGGTGTTGGTTGATGAGATAGAAGCTGCAGAATCAAGTTTCGATGGAAAGAATGGGAGGGACGGCAACTGGGAGGACCAATGGAAGAAAGCATTCTCCAATTGCTTTCACAAAGTAGATGATGAGGTTGGAGGAGTTGGTGAAGGTAGTGGTGCAAGTGTTGAACCTCTTGCTTCTGAGACTGTTGGCTCCACTGCTGTGGTTGCCATTTTGACTCAAACACACATAATAGTTGCAAATTGTGGAGATTCAAGAGCTGTCTTGTGTCGCGGAAAACAAGCACTGCCTTTGTCTGATGACCACAAAGTAAGGCATTTGTTTCAAGGACTATAATATTACTTACATACAGTTTCTTAAGTGTTTTTAGTATTGATCTTGGAGTTTCAACTTGGTAACTCAGTTCACATGAAGTCAACATTGAATATCGAGGTGAAATTCCAATTTTGATTGGATAACGATACCAAAGCACCTAAAGAACCATAACTAAGTTTTGTCCTTATTTCAATTTGTTTATTGCACTATTAGTTAGAAGTTCAAGCTATCTGATGGAGGAAATTTTTAATTTTATTTCATCTTTTGCAGCCAAATAGAGACGATGAATGGGAAAGGATAGAAGCTGCAGGAGGAAGGGTTATACAATGGAATGGGTACCGAGTTCTAGGTGTTTTGGCAGTGTCAAGATCCATAGGTATGTGTTTATTGTGTTGTTTTTGAGCACCAATTTATACAGGTACAAAAATTTATTTATGATTAATTCTGGCTTATTTGATTTTGCATTTTCCACGACAAAAATTTTCTACAAAAATCTACATAGAATGCAGTGACAGTAAATTTTTTCTCTTGATATAGCATTGTATCTTCATGTAAACATTACCGATGTTGGTATAATATTATCTTTTGATAACAAATCAATTTGTATGTCAGGCTTTTTTTCCTGAAGTTAAATTCACAGAGGGGATGAGAACACTATTTTCTGTTCATTATTGATTCAATGAGCCGTGATTTTAGGATCCAAAAGCGCTCTGATAAATAATAATACTTCAAAAGATTGCTTGACAATTTAAAGAAGTGGAGAGGGCTAGCTCAAGCCAAGCTTTTACTTAATCTAATTTGACTTAAAAATAACATTAGCTTACTTAATTATATTAATTAATAAATTATAAGATTACGTAATTTTTTTTTTCTTTTTTTTACATTAATGGGGGGTAATCCGTTCCCACCATCTTTTATGGAAAGATTGTGAGTGCCTTTTCTTAATACTTATCATCCATTTTATGTATAAGATTCTAGTAATTTTTTCCCCTTAATTTACTTAAGTTTAAATTTGCTTCTTGTTGTTGATTAAAAGGTGATAGGTACTTGAAGCCATGGGTAATTCCAGAGCCAGAAGTGAAGTGTGTCCAAAGAGACAAAAGCGACGAGTGCCTCATTCTAGCCAGTGATGGTTTATGGGATGTCATGACAAACGAAGAAGCCTGCGAAATTGCACGAAAGCGGATCCTTCTTTGGCATAAGAAGAATGGCAACAACTCAGTATCATCAGAACAAGGCCAAGAAGGAGTTGATCCTGCAGCTCAGTATGCTGCAGAGTATCTTTCTAGACTTGCCCTCCAAAGAGGAACCAAAGATAACATCTCTGTCATTGTTATAGACTTGAAGCCTCAGAGAAAAATCAAGAAAAAAGAATAATATAGATACCCATAATCTAGAATAATTGTCAGATATATTTTATTATTTTAGAATAAACTATCAATTTGGTCCCTCGAGCTCTCTCCTAAGTAGCCCTTAAACTAATGAAATTATATAAGTAATCTCTGAAGTATTGAATATTCATCAGTTTAGTCCCTAAACTGATATACTATACTAACATTCAGGGACTAATTTGAAGAATTTTCCGATATTTGGGAGACTATTTAGTATGATTTATGATACTTGAAGGATTACTTGTACCATTTTTACTTTGTGGGTTATTTAGGAGAGAGTGTAATACTTTTAAGGATGATATTGATGGTTTATTCATTACAAGTATTTTTCAGTCCATAACATAATTTATTTATTCTATTAGCCCTTTTTAAACAGGGCTATGTAATGTATGCTAAAATTTCTTGTGCACAGTGATGCCTCTGCTTAAGAAGCGATCGAGGTGTCACTGTTGTGCTGCCCCCATCAGAAAGTTAAATTATTTTTTAATGAATAATGATGTAAAAGTTTCAAGTTGTCTACTCAAGTAATCAAAACAACCACTATTCAATTACATTATTATCTATTTGACTGTATCATAACAACAAAGTACATAATCTTTGACAAAATTTTAGAAGCTGATTTCCTTGGCTCCACTCTGCAAATCCTGGTCATAGGCAACTGGGAATCCTCTTCAAGTAAATGAATACAAATTGAAGTTACATATGAAGTGACAGTTGTAGTTTCCATTTGCCAAGTTGACATAGAATGCCATATCTTTCACTGTTCAGATAGTCCAGAATATTAGTATGGAAAGAAGGTTGAAAACGAGCACATCCCACGTTTACTTGTAGTTTAGGTAATATCTGTGAATGATATTGACTTTAGAAGAGAATTCCAATCTCATAAGTAGCACAATACAAGCTCTAAACACAATTCATTTTAATACAAAATTGGAAATCAGTCATATAATTTCTAAGCACCAAAGCATGAACACCTGTACTTGTTACCAAGGTTTTAAAAAAGAGGTGTGCTGCTAGCAACACACAGTCTAACTAAACACCTATTTTATAATTGGTTAAAATTTATTGAGAACTACAAAAATGTGAAATTTTTTTTGGATCTCTTTAAAAAATGGTCCATGATTGTGATTTAGGCCACAATGTCAGTTTTTGGAGTCTCCAAACTACATTGAAACCACAACTTCAACCGCATTTGTCAGTAATTCTCTGCAATATTAAGGATCTCGACAAAATTGCAACTGCGGCCACAATTTAAAACCTTAGTGCTTACAATTCACACTAATAAATCACTCCCTCAATATATAGAAACAACAATCCTGACAGATCAAGACATTCTGACTCCGTTTAAATAGTAATTTAATTCAAGAATGCCTAGTGAACTTGCACACAGCGCAAATTCGAATGACCTATTATTACCTTTGGGTAAAGTCCAGGATTGGAACAGACTAAGTTCTATATGGTTGCAAGTGTACATCCCGCATTGAAGAAATACGCTGAAAGATCCACATTCAAGTCCTCATAAATGTTGATAAAAGGATGATTCTGAAAATCAAATCATAGATAGACATTGTAAGAACGACTATTTGATCTATTTTACATGGCATACGCATATAGTTAGGATAAATGCATACTATAAGGTCCAGAGCTGACGGTCTATCCCCTGGATTTTCTGTAAACTAAACACAGAAGATTGAATGAGGATCAGAAGCCTCATAAAAATGCAGTGACATAAAATTCATACAGAATAAGTGATTGGTTAATGATTGAAGGTACTAACCTTTTAGATTGGTTTAAAGTTTAAACACAGATGGAGGTTCGTTCCATGAAATTATACAAGATATCTCAAAATTTAAGGCTTCACACACAATTAGATAGACTACATGTTTCGGCTACATACTCATTCTGCTTTTGAATTGTTGACTCATCAAGTATCCCAATCAATTTCAGGATGAGAGAGTAGCGACTATGTGTGCATGTGTGTGTGAGTTTTCATTTTCTTTTGGTGGGCCAAGATTCTTGAGTTATATGATTTAGTTACTGAAGCATACTTAATATTTACCATGCTGAGATAAATGAGCAAAATTCTGGAGAAAAATCATCTGATGGAGCACTGGGAGAAGGTTTTTCCACAATGACTTCAATAAGCTGGAAAATATTTTCCCATCCTTCACGTTGATCCGGTGGTGTATATGGAAACTACCCTGTAGCACACTTGAGTAAAATCAGTCCCAAGCTCCATATATCACTTTTGTAGTTGTAACCATGCAGGTTACCAATGATTCTCTCTGGCTGAAAAATGAGCATGATGAACAAGTTATATTCCATGAAATGGTTAGAGCAAAATGATAAATATACTTGCATTTGTTACTCACAGACATATAGCTGTATGTGCCGACGAAAGTATTTGCTTGACCAGATGTGTTTTCCATGATTACACTTACACCAAAGTCAGTAATCTTTACCTCTCCTCTATGATTTATCAGCAGATTAGAAGGTTTTAAGTCCCTATGGATAATATGTTTTTGATGGTGAAGATGCATTAAACCCTTCAGCACCTAATACATTGTAGTATTAAAACAAGAGTCTAGTTAGGCATGCGGAGAAAAGAATTAAAGGTGCAAGGATGAAGTAAAATATCTTATTCCTCACCTGCTTGCAGATGGCAGCAAGATATGACTCTGGAATTTTTTTAACTTTGCTCAGAAGATCTTCCAAGGACCATCCATCCATTTACTCTAAGATGATTGATATGAAACCATTATGATAGAATCAATGGTAGCAGACAACAACATAAGGACATTGTGCTGATTGATTAATTTTTAGCTCTTGTGCTATCTGCCTGCGGATAGGCTCCTCAATAGTCATTTGAATTTCCTTAATCATGAACAACACATCATAAGATACGAAATAAAAATGTGGAATGGGAGTACATGATTGGATTTCTGTTGCCAACAAACATATCAGATAGGACAAAACTAGATTAAGATAATGATACAGATGCAGAAGAATTTCAAGCTAATAAATTCATATTGTTAAAGTAAACAACCACACAAAAAAAATGAAATTTGAAAACACTAAAAGCAGGAAGAAGAACCAAAATACTAAAGTTATTACCCCAATTACAAGTAAATGTATATATAGTGAATGAAAAAAAGATTTAAATATATTTTTTATCATATAGTTTATCTCAATTTTGATTTTAGTTCTTGTGACACCCTCTACCCCTCACATATATATTAATAAAGGAATAAAAATTCAAATATTAATTAAAAGTATTTTTAAAACATTTTTAAATACAAGCTTTTCAAATGGGTAAAAGGCTCACATTCACTTTCTTCTACATCATATTCAAACTTGTCCAAATAAATAATAAAGTCATCTCGACTCAAAGAAAGTCATATAAGTCTCATACAATTAATATAGAACATATATCCTAATGTCACATCCTATCAGAGCGTGGTGTTCCCGTGTCCTCTAGCATGAGGTTCTTCATAGTCATCCACCTATTCATCTGATCCCCCGAACACAAAGTTCAAGATCATCACAGGATCCAAACACAAACAGCAAACTGGGAGTGAGTTATCACATTGCTAACTACTAGAGAGAAACAACACAACATATAGTAGCCAAATACAATTTACTTAGCATATCTCACATTATTTCATCACTTTGTCATTCATCAATCACACCTTTCAATCATCAATCATTATACACAGGAATCACACACTCCGATCAAGACATAATAACACATCAATTTCATAATAAACAATTAGCAAGCGTATGCGACAGTTATGCTAAGACTCAAACCTATATGCAATGTGGTATCATGTCAGTGAAAAACCACCCTGGGGCGCTTAGGAGTACATAACAAGACACACCACACAATGGGTTTGTCAGGTCACTCTCACTAAGTAAGATCATAGGGAGACCAGTCAGGGTCACGATGTTTTGCGAGAATGCTCCAATCATATGGGATCAACATAGGCTTAAAGGAGCACTCAAACCCGGTGACCCCAAGGCCTACACTCCAAAGAGTCCATCAGGGCCTCTCCCTCCTGATTCAGGTCCAACCCCTAAAATTATTTTAGCACACAGACTCTATCTATGAACTGTACAAAACACACGACTCCTCAATTGTTCTCAAAATAATTTTAACTCGTCGCCCTTTAAGGGTCTTATCATTAACTCGTCGCCCTTAAAGGGACTTACATTAACTCGTCGCCCAAAAAGGGACTTAGCATCAACTCGTCGCCCTAAAAGGGACTTAACATCAACTCGTCGTCCTAAAAGGGACTTAGCATTAACTCGTCGCCCTTGAAGGGACTTATGATCGTGTGCTTGTACAATTCATAGTTCACAACTCAATGCACATATATATCTCAATCATATACATACTCAATTTATCACATACACTTAATCTCAATCAAAATAGTATAATCTCAATTTAACATGTTATCACACCTCATGAATCATGTACACTTTACCTATGAACTATGCAATACACACATCTACTCAATTGTTTTCAAAATCATTTTAACTCGTCGGGTTCCCACAGTGGATCCCATCACAATACTCGTCGCCCTTAAAGGGTCTTACAATTGTGTGATTGCACAGTTCATAGTTCAGAACTCAATACACACATCTCATCTCAATACACATGTATTTCATCATCCATCACATGTTCAATTTATCACATACTCACAGTTTGAATCATCATTTCATAACATCAACATAACAATTTATACAAAAGGTTTCATCACAACATGGGATGTAAAATCCCTGAAATAGTTTCTCACAATTATATCAAAATCAATTAATCAAATTCATGGGTTAAACACAAAGACATCAAGAGCACTCAAGTTTATCAATCAATTCTCATCAGGACATCAATTGGTACATAGAACACAATAATATTATATTTATAATCATAAAGAGAAAATTATAATTCAATAAACATCCCAAAATAAACCCAAATTTAGTTCTCTAAGGATCCCTACACATGTTCATTCTAATCCCCAATTGCGATAAACTCATCCCTTACCTCTGAGCGGACTCACGTGTCTTCAGCCAGCGATAGCAACATCTCTAGCGGTTCCCTGAAATTCTTTCAATTATTCATCCGACTGCTCCGATAGAATTCCCAAACGTCAGAGAGACGGAGAAGAGATTGAAACCTCCACTTGTATTCTCTTCATGCGATTCCTTTTTCTCTCTCCACGAATATTATTTCGCAAATCCCAACGGTGGAAGCGTGTGGAATTGAATTTCGAACAACATATCCAAATTTTATGAAAATCCAACGGCTAACGAAACTGAGATCGTAGTTTTACCAAGACAGTTTTGAGTTTCTACGGGAAATTAAAATGCTACAATGCGAAGGGTTTTCCTCTAAGCTCAGATATGATTTTGAAATTCCCAACGGTGAGAATGTTCGGAATTGGGTTGTGAAATACTTAAATTTCACGACGATCCAACGGTGAACGGATTCAAGATCGTCGTTTTTCTGAGACAGGTTTGGTGGGCTGCGGGAAAAAGAAAGGGTTTTGAGAAGAGTAGGGGAAAAACGAAAATGAGGCCAAAAAGGAAACAGCTGAACATAACTATTTATACCTACGGTACTTAGTCTCTTATTTGCTCTATATTTATATATTTATTTATTTTTTACTAAAAAGTTTTTTAAATTTATTTACGAAAAAATTGAGATGTTACAGTTCTCATATGCTAAAAGTTTGGATTTTGATCCTTATACTTTTATTTAGTTTAGGTTAGGGTCTCTCCTACCAACAATATAGCATCACATGTACCCTTCAAGAGACAACCATCAAAACCAATGTCTAGTAAAGTTATAGGGTCAAAAACCTATAACTTGAATACAATGAAACTAGAGAGCAAAAACCTAAACAAACGAAACTATCTGAACCAAAAATTAAAATTTTAAACCAAATTTATGTTCCTGTGACTTACAATGATTGCATGGAGATTTTTTTTTTAATTCACAAAAACTAAATTAGATTGAAAAATACCTGATTGCTCAATGAAATGGATTTAATGGACAATAGGAATGATTTTACCTTTGAAATTATGATTTAGGTTGACATGCCAGTACAAAAAAAGGAAACTAGGAACGAAACAGAAGATGCAAACTCAAAGCAAGGTGTGTATGCAGCCAGCAAGTATACCTTTAATGCAAAAAACTGATTAGTCCATTTGTGTTGCACCCATTGCACTATAACTCCATTTCCTTTTCCAATCACTTCGATTGTATCAATGTCTGCCAAACTTAACTGGTCATCTTGTGGCCTGATTGGGGGTGGCTGAAAATAGCACAAATATTAAACTTAAATACAAAATTATCAGAAATTCAGCCTTCATGTAGTCTGTTTTCAAAAGTATAGTGACCAAACACAATATTGCTATACAAGAAGACGAGGATTCAAACCTCTTGTACCAGAAACCACAATGGTTGGCTGATACAACTGATTTTAGCTACAAATGTATGGAGATTTAGATCATAATTCATAACAATGCATAGGATAAAGTGTTATTTCTTCACTGTGCTTGTTACAATTCATTAGTTCTCTATTTCTCTCTACCACATCACTCATTTTATCTCGTACCTTTCTTTCTTCTCTTTATATCTCTGTTGTTAAAAATGTTTTACAAAAGTGTTTTTATAAATAGAATTTTTCAAAGCATAAGAGTTTTTCCAATGTAAAACATAGATTTGTACTAGTTTTTACCATGATTGGCAGGTTAATTAACAAACTAATAGAGGCTTAGAAAGAATGAGGCCATGGTACATTCTGTTGATTCTAAAAATTCACACAACACTCTGGTCATTACAAGCACTCACTCAAAGGATCCCCAAGGTGTGCCAAGGAAGAATGGAAAAAAGGTGTGTGGGGAAAGAGGGTCCAACTGATGTGAAAGCATAATACTCATGATTACGAATACAAACATATACACTTCTCTTTCGAGTCTAGACAACACCAAAACAATTTTGTTTTCTACCATAAACCTTGGGAGAACCACACCACTTAAGTGACATATCTTGCAACTGGATCCTAGCAATAGCATCTTAAATGGAATGAAAACGAAATTATAAGTTCATTTATTTAGTAGTTCATGAAGTGGATGATATCTCCTGATTCCTGTACACCATACTTTTTTTATTTGTAGGAATCAAACTCAGGTAGTAAGAGATTTACAACAACTCACTCACGTACAATGTTCGATCAATTCAGTTAAACTCCCTTGGTTCCTACTTCATCAGCTTATCCTCCATTCGTTTATAGAGAAAATGAATGTAAGATAAATAAAACCATAAATTAAATTCATTAACAATTACTATCCCACCCCCTTTCCCTCTCTTTCTAATCCAAATTTTCTAATAAATATCTTACTATAAGGCTGAAACACCAAATAAAACCAGAAATAAAGTCTTTTATTTCCTTTTAAACAAATAGTGCTCCTCTTTGCTTTGGAAACCAGCTGAAAGTAGTCTCAAACTACAGAAAATTCAGCAACCCCTTCTGGTCAAAGAAAGCATTTCATTAGTTTCAAAATACCAAATCCAAAAAAAGAAACAATTTACCAACCCAATTGAATATATACATACTTCAAAATAAGCAACTAAACAAGTGCAAAACATAAACAAGTTAAGAGAAACATGTTACAGCTTCCACTTCAATCTCAGAGACAATTCGAACTCCTTCATTATTGACAAGCAAATCACCAGCCTTAAACGTTCCACTTTCTGGCTCAGACCTGGCAAATACCCATAATTCCAATTATCCAAAAATAAAAATAAACCATACACAAAACAAAACACATTATTCATTCACACAAACAAAAAAGAGAGGCTCAGAACAGGAACTTGGTAAATGAACCACGACCAGATGCAGCTGGAACAGTGAGTTTGAGACCGGAGCTTATGCTCCGTGCTGCTTTCTTCACGATTATGATTATGTGCTCTTATTGGGGTTCTCCAGCTACAAGAGAAAAAAAACTTCATATATAGTAAGATTGTGTATTAATATAATGAAAATATGTGTGGAACTAAGTGTGGTTATATTATATACTATAAAGTATGTGCAAGTATTTTAAGTTGAAAGTGAAAGGTCTATTATACTTTGAAGGATCGTGGTACGAGACTTTTAACTTAAGGAGTAAAGCAACTAAGATTTGAAGTTTGAAGGCGAAGATTGTGTTGACTATTCAGACATTTTATTTACCCGCGTCGCATGCTCTCTCTTTTGTCTTTTTCTTCTCCGCCTTCTTGTGTTATATGTAACATCTCTTTGTTTTAATAAATAAAAGAGTTTTTAGAAATTAAATAAATGAGAGAAAAAAATTTATGTTATTTAAAATAAGGATTTTATAGTATTAGAAAATAAATAGATTAAAATGATGTTTTAGAAAATAAAGAGATATTTTAATTAATTATTTATTTAATTAAAGAGTAAAATAAAGTTTCTTTTTATAAAATAATGACATAAAAAAATAGAGTAAATAATAGGTTCAGGATATCCTATAAATAATAGGTTCAGTTCTTACATACTTACAATATATGTCATTCTTACATATTCTCACCATTGGGAATAGCAAAATAACGTTTGTAGAGTGAGAAAAGTCTCTTGCACGGAGATAATGAAATTGAGGTTTCAATCTTTTCTTTTCTCTAATGCTTGGAATCCTAACATGACAACCAGAGGAAAAACTCGATGAATCTTAGGGAATCGTTAAAGACATCGCTATCATCGTCATGCTACACACGTGAGTCTGCTTAGAGGTAAATGATGAGTTTATCGCAATTGGGGTTTGAGTGAACATGTGTACTAATCCCTAGAGGATAAATTTTGGGTTACTTTGGGTTGTTTTATGAATTTCAATTCTGTTCTTATTCTTTTATTCCTGAATTGACTTTGTTTGACAGACCAATTGATGTCTCGATGCAAAATTATTGTGAAATTGATATGTTCTTGTAGTGTGAAACCCAGAAATTAAGCCTTTTCTAATTAGTGTGAATTGATGAAATTAAGTTAGGAGAGATTTACCATAAGAGGGAGTGAGATATTGATTTTGTATTTTCCCCTTTTCGTGTTTTTTAGGGATTTTTTTATATATAGTTTGGAATTAATATTATAATATGAAATTAGAATAGGCTAACAAAATGACATTCTCGATTATTGTTTTAGTTTTAATATTTAGTATAAGTTTATATATTGTTTCATATTGTTATTCTTTAAAATTGACCAAAGTCTATTAAACTATAAGGTTCTTCAAAAGTTTTAGTGAATCCTTGATGCAGTTTTGTTTGATTATATTTCACTTTGTAAATTCATGATTAGAATATTTGTGTGTTTAGTTATTTATATACTATGTTTGTTTATGTATGTAATACTATTTGTATATTATGAATTATGATTGAGATTGAGTATAAGTGGTAAGTTGAGCATGTGTTAATTTGTAAGATACACGCGGACATGTGATGATGGATTGTGACGTTGAAAGGTGTTAAATTGTGGACATGAGATATGATTGTGAATAAGTATGTGGTTAATACTTGATGTGATATTACTTGTGTTTTGAGTTGTGAATTATACAATAATCTGACTGGTGTTTACCTTGAGAAAAATGTTTATGTGCAAGGTGATAAAAGAAAAATGTAGGGTTCCAAGTTAAGAACCCGAGGTGTTAAATTATAGCGTAATGCGCAAGGTGTTAAAAGGAAAGCGTAAGGTTTCAAGTTAGGAACCTGAGATATTAAATTGTAGCGCAATGTGTGAGGTGTTAAAAGAAAAGTGTACGATTCTGTTAGCTCTTTGGCAAGTGTACCAAATCGCTCGTAGTAATAATTTCTCGGTAAGCCGAGTGTCGTACCACAGGGATTCTGTTGCACTTATGTGAAGTACTTTTCAATTTGCAAGTTGTAAAATTCGTGTGTAAAATTAAAGGCAATCTAAATCTAAGAAATTTAAAATAAAAGATAAAGATAATAGATAAGATAGAAGATTTAAAGATAAGATTAGAAGATAAAATATTTAAATTGCGATAAAGATAACTACTTCTACGAAATTCAAAGAAATAAAATCTAAATCTACTAAATCTAAGTACTTACTCCTAAAACCCAACAGTAAAATAAGCAATAACTACTTCTTAGAAAAACCAACAATAAAAATAGGGAGTAAGATCTATATATTAAAATCGTTAAAACCTGACAAGTCTAATTAGCCTAGATATATGGATTCTGGATTTGTCTATTATCAATACCAGTGAACTAATTTTGCCCCACATCTATCCATCTACTTGCCCCTGATGCCTCATGATGACAAGCCTACCTTAATTACCCATCTTCTAAATGCCCTTTGCGAAAACTCAATAACTAAGATGCATTAAGATTACGTTCTAGATGTTTGCTAAAGCATGGGCATTGAGGCATTAAGTCATGCTAACCCAATGATTTCTTTCTTTTATTATTTTATTAAGCGTTACCCTCTCCTGAATGGCCTAATCCTTAAAACCGATTCACGCATTCATTATTTATCCCTACTTAGGCTTTACCCTCTCCCGAGTGGCCTAAAGACTAACAGAAAACAAAGTCCGAGATGCAGAATAAGCAAGAAAGAAAAGAAGATAAAAGAAATTGGAAGGAAAATCCTCTAAAAGATAACCCGATAATTTCCTCCTTTTAGTGTTCTCTTAAGCGTTACCCTCTCCCGAGTGGCCTAACCCTTAAAAACAGATTCAAGTATTCATTCCTTACCTCTAATTAGGCTTTACCCTCTCCCGAGTGGACTAAACCCTAACAGAAAGCAAGTTCAGAGATACAGGATGTAAAAAGAAAGAACGGTAAATAAATAAAAGAACCTGGAAGGAATTCCTCTTTTTATTGATAACTCTTGAAATGCTCCATACATCATTGACTTTTTAGGCCTGCCAGGCCCTAGCTAGGGGATTAGCCACTCATAGTCATGAGGGCTTTACAATGAGAAGGGGGGGGGGGGGTTGAAAGAAAGATAATAAGAATATAAGAAAAGGGAAGGAAAAGGAGAGAACTGAGTGCCAGAGGTCTGAAAACTGAGCTCTCAGGAAGTGTGTACATTTTCCTAGGCTGACCCTCTTATTTATAAGTGCAAACTTGGGCTTGGGCTTTCCTAGTCTCACTGAGCGCGAAGCCTCGCGCTCAGCGTCACGTCGCGCTCAGCGCGTGCCGTGCGCTTAGCGCCTTGCCTTCTTGCGCGCTGGGCACGTCTTGCGCTTAACGCCTTGCTGGACTTGGGCTTCTTCTGATTTTCTTATTTTTTTTCTTTATTTCTGCTCCTTTTTGCTTGTTGTACCTCCCTTTTTCACATCTGCAATCAAAATTCGAATTTAATTGAATCTTTCCAAATTAAAGCATAAATAAATCCTAAATAATTAATTCTAAGTTAATTTTAGACTGATTTTCCACTATTAATTCACTATTATTTAGCAGTTATCAGATTTCAAGTTAAAAACCCGAGGTGTTAAATTGTAGTGAATTGTGTTAAATGTGTTTGAAAATAAGTGTGAGGTCATGAGTATTGTATAATTCATGAATAGTGTCTGCATGCAAAAGTTATGAATTCTTCAAAATCTAGACCTTAGGGGTAAATACATTCAATTTGAGTGTTTCCTTAAGTCTATATTGATCCCATATGATTGGAGCATTCTCTCAAAACAAAGTCACCCTAACTGGTCATCTTATGATTTCATTTAGTGTGAGTGACTTGATATACCCATTGTGTGACGTGTCTTATTATGTACTCCTAGGCACACTTGTGTTGTTTTTCACTGACGTAGTTTCACGCTACATATAGGATTGAGTCTTGGTGTATATGTTGCATAACGTCCGTGTAATGATTATTGTGACTTGCTACGTGATGGTGGGTAATGCATTGTGTGAGTGTGAGAAATTGTGTTGTACTTAAGATTTATTGTTCTAAACATGTGATTAATGTGAAGGTGTGAAATGTGATTAAGTGATTAAATTCTTGGGACAAGTGATGGTACACAATGAGTAGTAAAATGATGGGAATTGTGCTAAGTTAAACTTGTTATACTTATAGTATATATATATTTGTATTCTTTTATCTCTACCTGTTTAGGAATATGATAACTCACTCCTCATGTGTTATTTGTGTTTGAATTCAGTGATGATCTCGAACCTTGTGTTCGTGAGAGCAGATGATTAGGTGGATTACTTTAAGGAATCTCGTATTAGAGGACATTAGAACACAATGCTCTAATAGGATGACATTGAAACATAAGTTTATATTTTAATTGCATGATGTTCCAAACATGTCATTTTACTTTATTTTTGTTACTTATTTAAGTTCTTTTGTAAACTTGAATGACTTTGTTTTGAGCTGAAAATATTCCTGAAAAGTTTTATTTAATAACAATGAAACAAATATAGACCTTTTACTCATGTGAATTTACTTACGATTTTATTGAATAAAATTGATTTAATTAAATTTCACATTTTATGTTTTTCTCATTTTTATGCATGTTAGGATAAAGGGTGTCACATTCTCGCAATTGCAAATAGTAATATTAAAGACCAAATTTTCATTTCATAATTATTTGAAAACTATGAACACACATCTATTGAGAGTTATCTTCACAAGAAACTTCTAAAAAAAAATCATCACAAGAAACTAATATAAATTATATAATTATACATAAATGATGAATAATTAATGTTATATATGTAAATACCCACACACACACACAATATATATATATATATATATATATATATATATATCAAGTATTACCTTCTAGATAAATATGTTCGACTAAAAATTCATTTTCTTCTCGATAGAAATGTCCAACTAAACTTATATTCTTTACCAATAAAAAAACTTAATTATTCCTTAATTTCAATTATAATAAAATGTAATTATTCTCATATTATATAAACAAATTACTCTTGCTGGATACATTTTCAACAAGTTATGAGGTAATTACAATTTATTTATTCTATTAATGTTTTATACTCAATGATTATAAATTCAGACCCTTTAAAATGTTCCTCTCACTTTATATAAATAAAATCTTTTGTCTTGACTGTGTGATAAGAGGAGTGATCGATATGCACATATTTTTATTATTAATTAAAAATATTAAATATTATAAAACTATGAGTGAAATTCATTAAATAATAAGATGTAAGACTTACTTTGTGATTTTTAATAATTTTTAGTTAATATATTACTGGCATTTCTCTTGTAACAATAACTAACTCACTATAAAATAGTATGAGATAGAACATTTTCATGATCTTTTTGTCATTTTTCTCTCTCTCTTTTTTGTTATTAATTTGCCATTTTTCTCATAGATATATAATATCTACCTACTCCACTGTTTAATACACTGCCAATGTTGCTTTAAGTTGATTTTCTAATTTCTATATCCAAGAAAAGTCAGCCCGTTGACAATATGAAGAGTACGTTATCTTCTTTTTTTATTGTTCCCTCCTCTCTTGTGAACACAAACACAGATCCTGTAAATTTTATTCAATAATTAAAACAGCTGTTATTATACTATATTCATTTCTGGTTTTTCAACGTTGAATTGCTTATATTTTATTTTATGGGTGGGCTTGGCTGACTATATTTAAAACTCGAGTCCGATGATAATAAAAAAAAAAACTTAGGTCAATATATGATTATGAATGATTCCGAAAAATACAAACCACTCTATAGTTTAGATTTTCATTGTTGAAAACCACGGCCGAGAATCTTGTATGGAAACCATTGTTGTTTTCTCTTTTCAAACTTCATCGCAACACAATAGGACAACTGTTAGAAACATAAGGGGAGAAAAAACACGAGTTAAAAAAAAATCAAGTTGGTGTTCAGATTAGATTTGGAAAAAAAAATTAATTTCAATAGTTGATTATATTTTTATTATAATTTATTGTTATGTTTGAATGTAGATATGTTGTAAGTAAAATTCATTTTGTTTGAACTACGTAAAAGAATAACTTTTATATTAAATTTACAAAAAGCATGAAGTTATATGAATTAGTTGATTCTGTATTTGATCTAATCAATTACTAGAAATACAATGAAAACAACAGATAAAAACCTATTATTTTTAAGCATAAGTTCCAAAAAAGATTATTATTTGAAATAACAAAGAAGAATTCCTTTGTAATAAAAAATAAAAATTGAGGAAAAAATAATAAAAATATTTATAATATGGTTTTCTTATCAGACAAAAACATATGAATAGTGCTCAAATAACATTTTTCCATGTAAAGATTTTTCTCCAGATGTTTTAATCCTTGTCAAATACAAATGAAAGGAACAGTACAAAGAAGCACGTGGTTGGGAAAAAAAATAGAAAAAGGAACCATGCATGATCTGGATTAATATTTAATAGTCTAAAGACTGACTTTCTTTATGTTCTGTTCTGATCCAGATAATGAGTATTTTAATCATTTTCTTTGTCAATTTCCTTTGATGCTGCAAGGATCACCGACGTTGGTGATGGGCAACAATCAATTGTCATAAATCAAATTGTTACCATGTTTTAGATGTACACATGAATGCCAAAAGAGAGGTGAAATTTGCAACTGTGTCCAAAATGTGCCCCCACAATTTATATCACAACAAGACCTTATCTTTCTCCTACCAACTGTATGAGTATATATTACTTTTTTTTATTGTGTTTCAAAATTTAAGTGTGTTATGTCTCTAGAAATCATCAGGTTAGGATAATCTTTAATACTTATTGAGTATTTACAAAAATATTATAAATTACCTATTTTTAATACTTAAGTACTTACAAAAATATTTATAAATTACCTACGAATAAGATCTGGATTTTTTTGCATTTTAATTTTTCACACATTCATATATTCAGCAATTCAAAATCAACCGTCTGATGAAAATCAGACTGTTCATATTTTATTTCAATAAATCAGAGTTAAAACAAACATTTAAAATCTGATGATCCGTCCGATCTTCATCCAATGGTTACGAATACCGCGACTATGTGAGAATGCTTATAAATTTAACTGCGCTAAATCCACCTCCCACGCGATGTCATTCCTGGTTATCCTATTCCAACTCAACTCAGCAACAAACCAGAGACTAAAGAACAAGAAACTAACCTCCAACAGTCAGTATTTTCATTTCTTTTTTGGTCTTGTTTATGGAGTTAACATATTGGAAATTGTCAAGGAGACTAATGATCTGATTGATGAAAAACCAAGTTAAGGATAAGGTTGTGCAAGAACAAGCACAAAACCAAGTCAAATCTTAAGCAAAAGCATCTGAAACAAAATTGGCAAAATTGTACAGGAATACATATTGTTATCTATTATAACCCATCTGCATAAATATATATGAAAAGTACCAGTAAATTTTGACAAATGCTAATTATTTCAACATTGTGTACATGAGTTACATAAAAAACTCTTCATGACTAGTCTATCTCTAAGAAGTTCGATCCAAAAACAGCCTCCATTGCAACCAACTCTATTAACATTACTTCCCTTCGCAGCATCAGTGATCTCCTCTCTAAACCGTCAAAATCAGTCGAGACTCTCCTTTTGGCATTGTCAAGATCAGAAGCCCAAGCATTCTTTCTAGCATCACAGGATCCTTCTAGCATTCAAAACACCATTTCAAGTGCCAAAACCTCACGAGGTGTTTGGTATTGTTATAAAATAAGCGTAACTCACAAAATTAAAGGAGATGAATGCATACTTTTCTTGTTGAATGATCATATCTGTTTAAATATATAGATTTATTATAAGCAATAATAATGGACTTCCTAGATAATAACCAACCACGCTTGGTCTAACAATTACTAAAAAATAACAAACTAATACTAAAAACTTGTTCAAACAATTAATAGAAAATAACAAACTAATAGGCAACTATCCACGTTCAAAACATGTATGTCTTATAGATTCTAAGCCAACAAGTCACGATCTCGCATCACGGCCATCAAAGAGACAAGAAAAGTACAAAGTCTTTTACTGAATACACTAGCATGGCATCAAGTAATATGCTGATGAACTAGCTGTTATCTCGGTCAGCCAGTTCTTAATGAAGACCTAACCTCCTTACCTTCTATGTTTTCCAAGAAACTTAGAAGCATAATGCTAACAGTTATATGATGCCTATGTTATCAATTATCATGTCAAGTGAAAACAAAGGCAAAATTAAAGAACCAATCGAACTCCATTACTCTGAAGAAAATTTCACACTAACCATGCAAGTATGATACATGTAGCTATTTTCAACATTACAGTATAATTTTTCGTATAGAAACTAGAAAGCCATGATATATACAAGTCTGTGTCTGGAGTCTGGACGCGACATGAGGAGAGGATTCTAACGAGCAAAGCCTTAGTCCCTTCACCCTGGATGATAAAATAGGTTGCAATCAGGTATCAAGATTCTATCATGTTGAAAGAGAATTTTGACAGCAGCTGTGGGACCCCTGATATAATTTGCCCATATGTCTGTAAAATGCACAGGTAAAGGGGTCAACCCAATCATCAACTGAACACTCCAGCATTTCTCATAGGAAATATTGGATAAGACAGACCATAACCAACCAATGTCCTTACAGTTTTCAGGAAAACAAACTAGTACTCCGAGATAAAGTCAACCACAATCACCATAATGAGGATCAAAAAGGAATTGTTATCCTTGAATAATGTCAGTTTGACCATGTTATCCTAAAGTATGTTTTAATTTATAAACATAAATGAAATAAAATATATAAACACCAGACTGGCCACATGTACTAATTTCAATACTGTGAAGTGTGAAGGCTTAATGATATCACTTATCAGAGCAACATAGAGCTAGATACTTTCCATGTGAATGGATTTTCTTAGTCTGTACCTTGTGATTTTCATGAACTTGGCACAACGGAACTGCAAGCACCCTCATGTTTTTAGGCACAATGAACTTTCTACTCTCTGGCAGCTTCACAAGGAAGACTTTGGTACACTCCTACACCACAAACCAAGACTGTGAAACTAGGACATCTATCAGAATTTGTATAAACAAGCCATTGGAATTATGTACCTTTGGCTTTTTTACATTAGGTGGAATGAAGGGATACATTAATGTTTCAAAATCAGGCCTCCACCACATTCCAAGGCATTCACCCACCTAAACCAAGTAAATTATAGTTCAAATGCTCACGTGATGTGAGGTTGTAATGACAAGTACAAAAGGACAAGTTTAATACCTCCCATTCTGACCCGTCCCCATCTTCATTCACAGAGAGCTTCCTTGCCAGCTTACGCTTCAACCCATCAGTATCTAGAAATTCACAATTTAATCTTCAGTAAAATATCACAAAAAACATTCCCAAAGCTTTTCATTTCAATGTTTGAGCTTCCTCTAATACCTGATTCACCTGGCCTTAATCGGCCACCAGGAAGTTTATATATGGAATTTCTTATTTGCAACAGCAACAAATGAGGATGTTTGAACAATTCAACCTGATAGAAGAACATTTACATTCTCACCTCTCAGTTCAGAATCATATTGCAAAGCTTAGGTGTTTGACAATATCTATCTAGCACTTCAGCAACAAAATCAAATGCCCAATTGCTAAGATGAAGATTACGAATATAACTTCAAGAAAAGTTAAGTCAATCATGTCTTCCTCAATCTCAATTTTCAAGAAGAATTTCCATAAGTTTACTTGCAACAGGAAGTTTGGAACAAAAAATAGACCTCAAGAGGCAATAGAAGATATCTATCTTGGGTAAATTTTCAATTAACAGTAGGCATGATGAAATTAAACATATATAAAAAGTCATTTAATGGTGAGGAGATTGTGTGGTAAGTCTCGCCATCATAAGCGAATCCCACTATGTTTAAAAATTAAAACAGTATACAAAAGCTTTTTAGCTAGTCAATGAATCTCTACACCAGTATCAGTGTGAATTTGATACACAGCAAAATCAAGAACACTTTATGATACAACAGAAGTTTGTATAATTCCCTCTATAGGAGATTGGGAGACACGCTCTGCCTCCAATATCTGAGAATTTAAATATTAATTGGTTCTCCATTTAAGTTGATTAAAGTATTAAACTGCTTTACTTAAGGTCTAATATGTAGTCTAAATATAGCTAAATACAAAGTATTGGTTTGAATCCTTGTGAATGTCCAATCCATCTTAAATTTTGAATACATAATGATCACAATGATATACTTGATGTTGAACTGCCAAAATTTATGCTCAATGGATAATCTGTGTTCCATTCCACATCAATACAGACATGACGCGGAAGCTTCAAACTGTTGCCTCTGCATAAATATATATATAAAATACTATCCTCATACGTGATTTTATTGCTGGACGTGAGTATTGGATGTGTGTCCAAACATACACCAAGTGAATAGAGTAAGTAGAACTATACAGACAAAAACATGATACATAGAGTAAGTGGAACCACACAGACAAAACATGATATGGACAAGGCTATTCTAACGAGAATTTATCTTTAACAAGGTATCTACTCTTAAATTTTGGCTCGTTAAGAAGATGATAATGCACTTTAATGTAAAGTTTGACCACTTTTTTTCACCCTTTTCTTTTCTTTCAAACCAAACACATTTTCTGAAAGTTTTATTTAAAAAAAAAAAGAATTTAATTTTCATACACATGTAAAAAAAATTATCTTGTCAACTAATAAAAAATCATGGTTTTTATCAGTTAACAAATTATGATTAGATAATAGAATAAATATTCTTTTCTTTATACTCTCAGTGTATAGATTATTTATACACTCAAAAAACTAAGTACCTTAATTCTTATACAATAAGCAACTTAAAAAAAACTAACTTCTCTTTTCTCTCCCCCACACTCTCTGTTTTCCTGTCTCCTTGCTCTGTTGTCTCTCTCTAGCCTATCAAGTCATCTTAAAAGAAATAAAAATTGTCAAAATGTTTCTTCTTCTTTTTAAATTCTTACTTTTGAGTTTAAAAAAAGCTTCTATGGAAAAAAAAAAAGCTGGCCGAACATAGCCTAAACTAAATCAAACCTGAATACACCTTTTTTGTAACACTATAAAAATGGCAAGGCTTACGGTCCCAGAAACTCATTCAAGAAACTTGGCATAATTATTACCCGTCCCTCTTATAATTAATTATAATTTTAACTTTTTAATGTAACATTAATTATAATTAATTATAATTTTTCAGGTTATCTCTTAACAGTGAACCAACAAAATCTATAAATTATTTTTTATAAAATTATTATTTTCTTTCATTATTCTAGAACGGAGAGAGTAAGAAATGAAATTAAAAATAAAAAAAATTGCAAGAAGCTAATGAATGGCTAAATGAATAGCCAACGAACCAGTAAGACAGCTTCCACGCAGGTTCGTATTCCACTGGCAGCATAGCTAACAACACGCAAAATCAAATTAAAGAAAGAAAGAAAAGTTAAAAGAAGAGAACAAAGAGAGAGATTAAATTGCAGTAAAAATAAACAGAGAGGAGGAGAAAGAAACCGAACTTGGACTTCATCCTGAGAACACGATCAACTAAGGTGAGGTCTTTGGAGGGAACAGCATCTTTGGATCCAAAATAGTAACTGCTCAAAGGATATATATCGAATTCGAGGCTCTGATCATCGTTTCCGCTGTTTGGATGATGCAAAGCGGTGACGCTCACTTCTTCTTCTTCTTCTTCCCCCATGTTTTTTGTCCAGACGCCAAACAGAACCGAGTGCACACACAACGAAGCAACAACGCAAAAAGTCAAACACTGAAATAAAAGCTAATGATAAAGTAGAGAGAGTAATAATTTCTCGTGAAGAAGAGCCTGTTCCTTCCAGAGAGAAGAAGAAGAGTGTTCTGTTCTCTAACGTGGCACTTCACAAGCTTCGTTTAACTAACGCCTGTCGACTATCCACTGGATTAACTAATTTCAACCGACGTAGCTCTTTTATTTTTTCTTTTTTTTTTTTAAAGCTGTTATGATTTTTTTCCAGTGATTTATTCCATCTCTCGTAAGAAGTGTTGCGTAGGAAAAAAATATCTTAAATTAATTACTAGTATTATTCAAATTTTTAGATAAAATTGTAAAATTGATCTTCCACCTTATATTCAATTACGGATTTATAATTTAATTCACAAATTTGGTTCACAGTTTTATAAATCCTTGTAAAATTAGTTATTAAAAGTCTGATTTGGACATTGACCATTAACCTCAAACATTAAGTGTCACGTGTCAATGTCACGTGTCAACGTCTAATTATATTTTTGGTCCCCCAGTTTTACTCCAATTTCGATTTTGGTCCCCCTATAGTTTAATTTTCACATTTAGTTCTCAGTTTTATAAATCTCTTCATAAATTGTTCCTGCAAAATTGGTTTTTTGAATGGTTTAGGGTGCTAGAGACATGGTAGGTCTTGATAAATCCCGCCACTTCGTTTTCATCGCAAGTTTTTCACTCACTTGGAATCTAGAGAAAAATCATTCTTTGTCTCTCTCTCACTTCCGAGGTTGTTCAACTTGAGAAAGTGGCGCATGAATCCCAACGTGAGCCTAAAATTTTCAGATCTCTTACTTTAATAGGTTCTGTAATAACCCCCTATTTTTTTTTTTCTTTTTTTGCTCCCCATGAGGTATTATGTGTATACGACTGTTTAAAATATCACTTCTCCCGTAATGAAATTTGGGATACCAGTGCCTATGTATGACAATGGTATTTTTGTTTGAAATTTAAGATACCACTTCTCCCGTAATGAAATTTGGCTGAATTTATAAAGGGATTTATAAAATTGGAGGGCCAAATGTGCGAATTAAATTATAAGGGAACCAAAATTGAGATTGGAGTAAAACTAGGAGACCAAAAGTATAATTTTACCTACAAAGAATAAAGCCTTTACAGGGAATCACTCAGACGTTGACATGTGGCATTGACATGTGACAATCACACGTGACATTGACAAATGACAGTCAACGTCTGAGGTTAACGGTCAGGTCCAAATCGGACTTCTAGAACCAATTTTGTAGGGATTTATAAAACTGGGGATCAAATTTGTGAATTAAATTAGAGAAGATCAAATCCAAAATTGGAGATAAAATGGATAACTAAAAATACAATTTTGCCAAATTTTTAATATATTATACTATTTGATTTTCAGTTACTAGTTTTTTTACTCTGTTCCTTTTTATGTGTTGTTTTAGGTTGTTGTATCAATAAAAAAAGTTATTCTATTAAAATAGTTACGAAATTTTTTATTTTATCTATTTTTCTTCTCATTCAATGATAAATGTATATGAAAAATAAATAATGATATAATTGATAAAAAAAAATAATTAATATGATCCTAACATTTGTAAATGATAAAATAAATAATTTTTTTTTCAAAAATCCAACGATTAAAAAGAAACAAAGAGAATAGTAAGTGAATTAATGATAATGAGATTAAGGTTATATTTGGAAAAAAAATAGGTAAAAGTTGAAAAGTATTTTATCGAAATCATAAGTATTTAGTAAAATGATATGTTTAAGTGGTTGGAAAATATAAAATGACATAAAGAATAAAATAATAAAATTTTACTTTAAATAGAAAAGATTAAAAAGAAAATCTAATAAATATTTAAGGATAAAAAATAATAAATATAAAAAACTAAAAGTTAATGCTTTTAAAAATGTTACTTCAAGTAAGTCTCAAAAAATATTAAAAGCTATTAAAAAAGTTTTTTTACCAAATAATTAATCAAGTTTTTTCAGCTAGAAAAAATATTAAAAAAGAAATCTAATAAATATTTAAGGATAAAAAATAAAAAATATAAAAAATATAAAAAATTCGAAATTAGTGCTTTAAAAAATGTTACTTCAAGTAACATTTCAAAAAATATTAGAAACTACTAAAAAAGTTTATTTTTCAAACAATCAAATAAGTTATTCAGCTAGAAAAAAAAATTAAAAACTAACTGAAATATCATTCCAAACACACTCTAATTCTATAAAATTTTCACTTTTTATTTATATTTATTAGGGTTAAATTGATATGGAAATTTTCAATAATTTTCTTTAACTTTTAATTAAATTCTAACTCATTATAGATGAAAAAAAATTAGAACATGTTTAGAAGAAAAAAATAAAAGAAAATAGTGTACAAATATTTTATGTATAAACTACTTTTTTTGTTCTTCTAAAAATGTTTTATTTGTCATCAGTCCCCCATTGTCACCATAACAACCACCGCCATCATTGCTTTCACTACTCTCACTATTGTCTCCACCATCATCATCGTCACCACCACCACCACTATCACCATTATTGTCACAACTCGTCATCATTATTGTCACCACAACCACCACTTCTGCCATTGTAGTCATCATTGTCACCACCGCAATCACCATCTCCTTCATTGTAACATCCCAAAAATAGTAATAATATTTATTATAAAAAAAAACTAACAAGATAAAAAAATGCATATGTATAGTTTAGATAAGACAAAATAGAATATTTATTTTACCTTCTATTTTTTAAATATATTAGTTTATCTTATATTTATATATAAGATAAATAAAATAAAATAAGATATTAGATTTATTTTATATTTATATAAGATAAAATGTTAGTTGTGTTTTATAGGTAAGATAAAATAAGATAAGATAAAATGCAATCAATAATAGATAATTAAGTTGCTAAGAATTAGTATAGATAGATATTACAAGAATCAATGGACATCAAGGGGAAAGAGATGTAGAAACAAAGAAGAAGAAAGTGAGATCAAAACAATTGAAAAATGTGATGCTATGTAACTATAGAATACGTTGTGGAAACATCTAGTCTAGAGAATTAAGAAAGTCTTCAAGAGATCAGTAAAACATTTTATTTTTCCTTTAAAACCGTCATGGTATATTCTTTGAAGATTATTTTTTACATAAAGAATTTGGGATATTATAAGTATTTGAGATGGACCGTGATTGTGTGGTGTGTGTTTATAATTGATTGAATTATGATAAGTTCTTTGTTGGTTTAATTAATCTGGATATGTTTGATATCATGTTTTTGACATATGATTGTTTGGTATTATGAGATTTAGTTGGTGCTTCATATTACAAGAGATTGAGATAACTTCTTTAAGGAAGGAGTATGTCTCCACATGAAATTGAATTGGTGCTCCACACTATTGATATTGAGGTAAATTGTTCAAGAAATGAGTATATCTTCATATGAGATTAAACTGATATTTCACATTATTGAGAATAAGGTGACTTCTTTAAGGAATGAGTATATCTCCATATGAGATTGAGCTAGTGTTCCACATTATTGAGATTAAGGTAACTTCTTCCTTGAAGAAGTCATATTATTAAGGTAACTTCTTCGAGAAAAGAGTATATCTCCATATGAGACTGAGCTGGTGCACCATATTATTGAGAATGAGGTGACATCTTTGAGGAAGGAGTATATCTCCACATGAGATTGAACTAGTGTTCCACATTATTGAGATTGGGATAACATCTTTGAGGAAGGAGTATGTCTCCACATAACACTTAGATGCCATAGAATTTAATTGATTTAGTGTTGTATAGATTGATTGTGATATTGACAATGATTAATTTTTATTATGTGGAAGGCATGCATGATAATTCTATAATATCTATGAGACAACTATTATTTTAAGATATTTATTACTAGTGTTATTTTAGAAGAATGCGGATATCATGGTTGATTTTCCATATTACCATAACGGCTGAGAACAACCCTGTTTGCAAACCCTTTTAGAACTTGTTTTATTCATTGGGATTATTATCTCATTAAAAGTGTTGTTTTGAGAGCACAAGAAAGAAGTTGTTGAAACTAAGGAGACTAAAAGACTTATTTTCTTTTAACGTTTGTTTTAAAAGCCCATATTTGATAATGTTTTCACTTTGTAATGATTCAATCTTATTTATAATATTTGAGATATTTCAAAATTGGAGTTTCCAAAGGAAAATCATATTATTGATATTTCAAAGAATGTTTTTATTATGGGTTCATTATAATGAAGGATGTTACAATCACCATTATTATCATCACCACCACCACCACTATCGTTATCATAAAAAATGTTACCATTGTTGCTATCACCACTCACCGTCGCAAACATCATTACTATTGTCGTTGCCGCCACCGCAACCACCACCATTATTGTCTCGTTGCCACCATCACAACCATCACTAGTGTCATTGTCACCACTATTGTCGTCTTTGCAACTATCACCACAACCGTCACTGTCGTCGCCACCGCCACCTGCTATCATTATCTGGTTTATATCATGGTGTACTTGGATATCGTTAAGGCTTATTCTAGTTTTATCCTATCATGTTCGTATAAGTTTCTATAATTTATATTCTAACATATTGTTGCATCTTACTATACCCTAAACTAGGCGTGTTCAAAACTGAACCAAATTGAGCGTAAAACTAAAAACTGATCCAAAAAACCGCAAACCACAAAAAACTCGAAGGGCATCAGTTTGGTTTTGTTTTTGTTTTTCCTATACCATACAGTTCAGTTCAGTTTTCGATTTGGTAGTGGAAATCAAACCGAACCGCACTCATTAGTTTAATATAGAGTTCATATTAGTCATATATGTATACGACAATATAGCTTTAAACTTATATGAAACAAAAACACTTACACTCAGCCTAATCTAAGACTAAAAAACACTTAACACCAAATCTCTCACTTTGTCCTCTCTCGTAAAACCCTAACTGAAAGCCTAAATCACTCTTCTTATGACCTTTTCTATGTTTGCGGCGACAACACTTATTATTATTTTTTAAGTTTAGTCATTAGAACTTGGAAACAAATATTACGTATTGTTTTTAATTTTAAGTTTAATGATTTATTATTTAAGTGAATGATTATTATTCAAGTAGAAAGTTTAAGTTGACCATTTACATAGTTGATTGTTGAATTAGTTATTATTTAAATTTTATTCAATTATAACAAACTTTTAAGCATTATTTTAATACTCACCAGCAGAATTTTCAAATTGTAAAAGATTTGTTTAGTTTTGTTCGGATTTCATAAATAATCTAAATCAAACTAAACTATATTGCACTTAATTTTCTTATTTGGTTCAAATTAATTTAAAACAAAACCGCACCAAACAACATCATGAACACCCCTATCCTAAACTTTTGATTAAATTATTATAATTTTAGAATCTAAATTTATTTTATATTGAAAAGTATTTAATGATTTCAAAACTTACTATCGTAGAGATTTAATTTTTAATGTGTGACATCCTCAATTTTTATATTATAAACCATATAATTTATTTTTAAAAAATAAATTATAAAATTTTAGCTGAATATTATTTTATTTTCGAAATTCTAGTGCTTCGGGGGAACGAATAGGGCATTTTCTAATGCTGTTGGTGGTGTTTTACAGGATCTATGTGTGTCCATTGTGTTTTTTTTTTTTTGTTAAAAAAAATTATATTTATGATTTTAATTTCATAAAATAGGAGTGTGATTTGAATTTATATAAGCTTACAAATTATCTTTTTTTTGTGTGTGCAAGCTTACAAATTATCTAAGACGTTAAATTGGATTTCGACTGATAATTTGATTTTTTTTATACGGTGAAGGGCATTCATTAATCATTAAGATTACAAGTTTATGCTAACAATTTTGGGCTACCACTGATGGACTTGGGCCACCCTATTTTCAGGTCCAGAAAGCCCACTAGTTTAGTCCACTTGTTCTCAAAAAAAAATAAAATTAGCATATTGAGTTTCTTGGCATGTACACGTCCAATACACTACGACTTTTTTGTTGTACACTAAGGCTTTGCTTGTTGTAGGCTTAATTATAATTTTAAACTCATAAAATTTTAAATTTTTAATTTTAATTTCTATATTTTTAAATCAAGATATTTTATTTTTTTATTTTTCAAAATTAACATGACACTTATGTGAAGAAAAAGTAAATAAAATAAAAAATAATAAAATATTTTAATAGGAATTAAATTCATGAAACAAAGCAATAAACCACAAGGACATTTGATTTATTTAATTAAATACATCAATATTATTTGATTTATTTAATTAACTACATCTATAATTATAATATTTTATGTGTATCATTAGTCAAGAATTATTAATTTTTATTAAAAATTATCAAAAATTTACATATTAAAAAATATTTAATATATAAATATTTTTAATTTTATTTTATATCAATTTATATGTTTTTATTTTGAATAGTTTATATATTTTTATTTTACCGATTTATAATTAAATTTCATCAATTAATAGGTAAATTATTGACATAATTTTTTGTAAATTAATTTTAATATGCATATTATTTTTATGCTCATTATTCATAGACAAAACAATAAAACACTTGTTTTATTTAGTTATCAGCATTATTCTTTATGTATCATTAGTTTAGAATTATTGATTTTTTCAAATTATCAAAACTTATAAATTAAGAAATATTTAATATAAATATTTTTATTTTACGTAAATGATTAGAGTAAAAATAATCTGTATATTGAAATTAATTTACAAAAAATATGTAAATAATTTCCATATTAATTTATGAAATTTAATTATAAACTGTTAAAATAAAAATAAAATTATGTAAAATATTCAAAACAAAAACATATAAAAGGATATAAAATTAAATTAAAAGGATTTATATATTAAATATTTTTTAATATATAAATTTTGATAATTTGAAGAAAAAAAACTAATGATACATAGAAAATAATGTTAATATAGTTAACTAAACAAAGATGGTTGTGACTTCAACTCCTATTTAGACACTTTTTATTTTTCGTTTCATCTAATCTTTTTCAACATAAGTATTATGCCAACAATCTAATTAAGTTTCACGTCAGTACCAATATGTCATATCAAAGTCAGTGCTTGACGTTAGATGATCAATTGACAAAATGACCAAAATTACTTATACTAAAAAATAAGGAACTTTGTCTTAATTTAGAAATAGGAAGATCAAAACTATGGATTTAAAATTGTAGGAAACCAAAATTGAAATTTGGCCTACAATAAAATAAAAAATGATTTGCTTCAATTTTAAATTTTTTAGATAGGATTTCAAGTTTTTCTTTTTGGTTGTTTGGATTTTAACACCCTATCATTAGAGAAGGCAAAATTTATTAGGCCTATTAGGGCCCGTTGGGTCAAGTTGAGTTGGATTAAAAAATGTAAGTACAAATAAAATGGGCCTATTTTGGGCCAATAGTTTTTTTTTTAATTTTTACTTATTTTTCCTTTAAACTTGTATAAGTTTAGACTAAAAAAAGTGAAATGGGTCAATATAGATTGGCCTGACAAATGATTGGACTTCAAAAAATAAGGCCCATATGAAAATAAAGGCTGACTCGATTGAGTTCATTTTTCACACTTGACCTGATGGGTCGGGCTAGACTAACTCGTCAATTTTTCTAGCTCTACCTACAATTAATACCAAGTGTGAATAGATTTGAGTATTCTCAAGAGCAATGCCAAATAGTATGAATATAATAAGTACAAATTAGGCATGAAAGGGTGTATTTAAGTTTAATTGGATATTTTTGAATAAAAAAAAGTTAAGTAAAAGCAAATTTGATGGAACTCACGCTATGTGTTATTCCCCTAATTGTCAATTTTTCAGCGGCTCACATACTATGATACTTTATAGATGACACTTCTCTTAACTTTCTTGTTGATTAAAATCCCCCACCGATCAAAATTCTTCATAGGTAATCCTTTCTGAGACCTCGACAATATGTTTCGGCTACTTTCAAGGTCCATGATTGTCCCCACAAACTAAGACGAGATTTTTCAGCGTATTTTGTCCTCTCTCACACACTTCCTGGGAAACTTCTCATAATGTCACCTATCCCGTAACTACTCCAAGCCAAACACACTTAACTATGAAGTTCTTAAGTGATAGGATACCGAAAAGTATATGCATCTTATTAGTATAGGTAATATCAATTAATTCTTTCAAGGCATCCTTAACGTACAGTTTCATACTTGTACAAAATTCGTTTGAGATGTTACATTAAGAATTTGGAATTGGACAAGGGGTTGTGGAGAATGCGGTGGTTGTTGAGTGTGGTGCCTTAGTATTTGGGGTGATAAAACGGGTTAACCAGCCCCACCTCATCATTGACCAACCAAAAATGGGTTGTCCCACTTGTCCTACATAAGAAAAGTGGGTTGGGAATTCAAGCTTGTGCCGTATATACTCGGGTTAATGGGCCAAGACCAAATATAGCCATCCTCCAAAATCCACTTGAACTCCATGATGCTGGACCACAAGTAACTTGGTCTAAAACCCTTATTGGCTTCTCGGAGGGACTTATTTGGGAAATATATTGCCTTCATAACCCTTGCCATCAAGGATTGTTCACTTGACATTACTCTCCACCAATGCTTAGTCAGTAAAGCTAGATTGAAAGCCTTCATAAATTGAAATCCCAACCCTCCTTCCTTTTTGTGCCTTGCCAATTTCTTTAAGCTCATCCAATGTAATTTTCTCTTGCCAACATCCCCTCCCCAATATAATTTAGTTTTCATACTCTCGAGCTCCTCACAAATTGCATGTGGTAGAAGAAAACATCCCATAACATAAGTGAGAATTGATTGGACCACTAATTTTATGAAAACTTCTCTTCCAACTTTAGATAAAGACTTTTCTTTCCACCCATTCAATTTCTTCCATGCCCTATCTCAAACAAACTTGAAAACTTGGTTATTTGACCTCCCTATTGTGACACCCTCTACCCCTCACATATATACTGATAAAGGAATAAAAATCCAAATATTAATTAATAGTATTTTTTTTTTACATTTTTAAATACAAGTTTTTCAAAGGGATAAAAGGCTTACATTCACTTTCTTCTACATCATATTCAAACTTGTCCAAATAAATAATAAAGTTATCTCGGTTTAAGCAAGACCGTCTAAGACTTCATACAATTAATATAAAACCCTATACCCCAATGCCACATCCTATCAGAGCGTTGTGTCTCGACGTGCTTCAGCACAAGGTTCCTTAAATCAATTCACCTAGTCGTCTGCTCCCCCGAACACAAAGTTCAAGATCATCACAGGATCCAAACACAAACAACACACGGGTAGTGAGTTATCACATTCCTAACTAATAGAGAAACAAGACAACTAGATATACATATCATATAAACTAAATAAAATTTACTTACACGTAATTCACGTAATTCCACCACTTTGTCATTCAAAGTTTACTTTTCATCCATCAATCACACTTTTCAATCATCAATCACATTACACAAAAATCACATTCTCTGATCAAGACATAATAACACATCAATTTCATAATAAACAATTAGCAAGCGCATTAGATAGTTATGCTAAGACTCAAGCCTATATGCAATGTGGTATCATGTCAGTGAAAAATCACCCTGGGGCGCTTAGGAGTACATAACAAGACACACCACACAATGGGTTTGTCAGGTCACTCTCACTAAGTAAGATCATAGGGAGACCAGTCAGGGTCACGATGTTTTGCGAGAATGCTCCAACCACATGGGATCAGCATAGGCTTAAAGGAGCACTCAAACCCGGTGACCCCCAAGGCCTACACTCCGAAGAGTCCATCAGGGCCTCTCCCTCCTGATTCAGGTCCAACCCCTAAAATCATTTTAGCACACAGACACTGCTAGTGAATTATACAATACCCACGACCTCACACTCGTGTCTTAAGCACGTACAACATATTGCGCTACAATTTAACACTGGTTCCTAAATAGGAACCTACACTTTCTCTTTAACACTGCGCATTTACACATTTCTCAAGATAATACTGGTCGAGTTATTGTACAATTCACAGCTTACAACACAAATAATGTCACATCAAGAGTTAATCACACACTTATTCACAACCAAAACTCATTCACAATTTCACATCTCATAATGTCACAATCTACCATCACATGTTTTCACATATCTCACAATTCAACACCTGTTCTACTTTACACTTTTACTCAATCTCAATAACAATATTATAATCTCAAGGCAACATATCATTCCACAATTCATCACATATTTCATTTATAAGCACTGCTCATGAATTATACAATACCACGACCTCACACTCATGTTTCAAACATGTTTAACACAATTGCGCTACAATTTAACACTGGTTCCTAACTAGGAACATACACTTTCTCTTTAACACTGTGCATAAACACTAGTCGGGTTATTGTATAATTCATAGCTCACGATATAATTAATGTAACATCAAATGTTAACACATCCACTTATTCACAATCGAATATCATGTCCACACTTTAACATCTCATAACATCACATCAACCATCTCATAACATTCCCAATGATATTCATAAGGTACAACATGCACATGTTCATAAAATTTAACCATAATATTCTCAAACTCCAACACTTAATAATTTTTGGAATCATACTATAACACTCTACAATATTATTTACATAAATTATTAATATAAATAACTACCTCTATATATATAAACTAGCATACATCATATTAAATCACAAATTTCAAAGTAAGCTTTCAATGCACAAATTCTAAATAATTATATGAACACTTTGGTCTGTTTCAATTATGATATTAATTTTTTAAATTATATATAAAAACCTAAACAACAAGAAAAAGAGAAAATACAAAATCAATATCTCTCTAAATTTCTCCTTACTTTATTTTATCAATTCATATTAATTAGAAAAAGTACTCAATTTATAGGGTTCACGCTCAACATAATAACATATCAATTTCACAACAATTGGTCTGTCAAACATATATAATTCACTGTAATAATTATAAGGATAAAATGAAATTGCAAAAACACTCAAAAACACATTCCAATTGATATCTCTAAGGATCCCTACACATGTTCTCACTAGTTCCCAATTGTGAATAACTCATCCCTTACCTCTAAGCGGACTCACGTGTCTTCCGACAGCGATAACAACATCTCGAGCGGTTCCCTAAGATTCCTCCAATTTCTCCTTCGACTGCTCCGATAGAGTTCCCAAACGTCAGAGAAACGTAAAAGGGATTGAAACCTCCATTTGGACTATCTTCATGCGATTCCTTTTTCTCTCTCCAAGAAAATTATCTCGAAAATCCCAACGGTCAAAGCGTGCGCAATTGAATTTGGAACAACATATCCAAATTTCACAACAATCCAACGGTTAACAAAACCGGGATTGTAGTTTTACCAAGACAGCTATGGGTTTCTGCGAGAAAGAAAAAGGCTTCAATGCGAAGGGTGTTTCGCTCAGTTCAGACATGATATCGAAATTCCCAACGGTGAGAATGCTCGGAATTGTGTTTCGAACATGGTGCTCAAATGTCACAACGATCCAACGGTGAATGAGTCTGAGATCGTCGTTTTTCTAAGACAGGTTTGGTGTGTTACGAGAAAAAAGAAAGAGTTTTGAGAGGAGAAGGGGAAAAACAAAAATGAGGGAAAGAAGAGACAGCGTCAGTATGAAAACTGACCTAACACTACTTATAGTTAGGTTTACTCTATTTATTTATTTATTATTTTATAAAGATAAACTCTATTTTATTCTCTATCAAACAAATAAATAAAATACCCTTTTTATTTTCTCTCAAATCATTATTTTAATTAATAATTATATCTCCTTATTTATTTATTTATAGAATCTCATCATTTTTCTAAAACTCTATTTATTTATAAATAAAAATTATTTTTTTAAATTAGCTTACGAAAAATGGGATGTTACACCTATCAAGGTAAGAAGACCTTGATAGCTCTCATACTTTTCCAGTGCCTTTACTTAAAAATCATCTAGATTTTCATAAATAAATAAATAAAAATATTTGTTTAATTTTTTTCCTTATGTGCAACTTTTCTTGATAAAGTAGCATGAATACAAGTGTTATAAAAAATATATATAAATAGCATTGAAAAAGTAGATTGCATCACTATAGTGTAACTAAAGAGTAAAATAAAATTTTGAGTTTATCAATTAACATCATGTTTGGGCTAATTAAATTTTTTAGTAATATTAAGAGAGCCTCATATTCGTGAAACTCAGACCTTTATGATACTTTCATCTATCGTAGAAGAAGCTTTATTGAGCCAAATATATTTGTCAAAAGATATAAAAATAAATATTCATTTTGCATAAAATTTACTTTTCAATAGTAGAATATTTTTCCTCATCATTATTGGAAGTTGCTTTTGTCTTCTGATGTTAGCGGTGGTTCCCTTAAGTTCGAGACTAAGGACAGTCTCCAAGAGGAAGAAAGTAAATAACAAACTTAAGCCTGAATGTTCTACGTTTTATTTAGTGCCTCTTGATATTTGAAGGCCTATCAAATATGTATAATAATCGCATTCCCACTACGATAACCGCTACAATAACCACTACAATAACCACCACAATAACTACTTCTAGAATGACAACTACCCCTATGGCAAGTTTTCATGGCAGAGCATCTTCTTCTTAACATTTCCTAGCCCATCAAAAACACCTTGTCCTCAAGGTGTTGGGTGCAGAAAACAGAACCTGAATCCCAAATGAAAATGGGTGTAAGAATTAGTGCCTGAAGATGATTGCGGAGACAAAGCCCTTTGGTAGCGACGAGAATGGTGAAGAGGAGGAGGAGGAAAGGGTGGTTGAGATTTGTGTCCCTGACCGTGGCAGCACACACGATAGAAAGGGAGAAGCGAATGTCGAAGAGAAGGATGCTGCGACTAGATGGCTTTGTGTGGGATCGGTTACTGGCGGCTGGGAGGGGGTCGGAGGAGAGTGTGTGGTGCTTGTTAACGGGAAGGTGGGAAGTTGCCATGGGAAGGGGAGGCAACGGGGTTTCTACTGTTGGTGGAGGCAGTATGATTTTTGCTGTTGGTGGTGGTTTAGCAGAGGAAGAAGAAGGGTTGGTTACCTTGGGAAGCAAAGGCGGCATAGGTGGTGACTTCGCAAAGGCAGAAGATGGAGAGGATTGTCTGGGTACCATGGTATTCAGTATCCGGAGAATGTCATCAAGTTTGAAAGCAATGGAAGTTTGGGCTACAGTAGTGGAAGTTTGGATTGCAGCGAGTTTGGCCATGACGGCCTTAAGACGATCCACACAGGCAGTGGAAAGTTCGGTGTCCGCCATTGAAGAGTGGCAGGTCAGACCAATTGTTAGCGGTGGTTCCCTTAAGTTCGAGACTAAGGGCAGTCTCCAAGAGGAAGAAAGGAATAACAAACTTAAGCCTGAATGTTCTACGTTTTATTTAGTGCCTCTTGATATTTAAAGGCTTATCAAATATGTATAATAACCGCAATCTCACTATAATAACCGCACTCCCACTACGATAACCGCTACAATAACCACTACAATAACCACCACAATAACTACTTCTAGAATGACAATTATCCCTATAACAAGTTTCCATAACAGAACATCTTCTTCCTAACATCAGATCATTGTTAGACATATCCATTTTATGCTATCACGGGTGTCAAAAATGATAAAAATTGTATTGACAAAATGTATGAAGGCAAATTCTGCTAAACAAGTCAATCGTATAAATTTTTCTAAAATGTATCTTTTTAACGTAGCCTCTCAAACAACGTACGTAGGCATTAAAGGTGCCCATGAGGATTGACAATTAAATACATGTAATGAAAAAGTAACGGCACATTGAAAATAGAGAAGTGGAATAATTTTGTTATTTTTAAGCAATGAAATCAACATAACAATATAAATGAAGAATAAGCTGTAACAACATATTCTTAAGCAATTAAAGGTGTCCTATAAAAAAAAAAAGCAACTAAAGGTGCCGATGGTTTATAATGAACAAGTAACTGTACATTTATTATTAAATTAAAATTAAATGCATTTGAAATTAAATTGATGTAAGAATGTTTTTTATTTCTTAAGAAAAGTTTCAATTGAACATATGATTCAATTTTAATATATTTATATTTAATAAGCTACTAAATACTTACAAAATATTTTTATTTATGTACATGGATATATATATATATATATATATATATATATATATATATATATATATATATATATAATTAAATACAAAATAAAAATATATATTTTAATAATCATGTTGTATTTTTGATTTGATGTGCATAACCATCCTTTATTGACTATAAATTATCATAATTTATGAGATATTAAAAATGACTTTTTCTTTAATTTTATCATATAGTAAAAAATAATATTTTTTTATACACACCATTTATTCCTTTGTCATATAAGCACCATCTCAAAGGACATCACTAATAAGTCATATTAGTTAGAGTCAACATTTGACTAGTCAACTAATAGTGATGACCAAAATCACTCCTTCCATTAATTTCAAGATTCACCCTCTTCTATATTAATAACACACAAAGAAACACAATTTTCTAAATATACTTTAAATTAAATTGATGTGACTGTGTTTTTATTTGTTAAAAAAAGTTTCAATTGATCATCTCCTCAATTTTAATATGTTTATATTTAATAAGCTACTGAATACTTAAAAATAATTTTATTTATGTACATGAATATATATATATATATATATAAATACAAAAATAAAAAAATATTTCAATGATCATGTTGTGTTTTGATTTGATATGCATAATCATCCTTTAATGACTATAAATTATCATAATTTATAAGATTTTAAAAATGACTTTTTCCTTAGTTTTATCATATAGTAAAAAATAATACTTTTTTTTTACACACGCCATTTATTCCTTTGTCATATAAGCACCATTTCAAAGGTCATCGCCAATAAGTCATATTAGTTAGAGTCAATATTTGACTAGTCAACTAATAGTATATGACCAAAATCACTCTTTCCATTTATTTCAAGGTCCACCCTCTTCTATAAATATTCAAAAGATTAATAATACACCAAGAAATACAATTTTATCTTTACACACATTGAGTTCAAATTTCATCATTATCTTGATATCAACATTATTCCAAAAAATCTTTAAATTTTCTTACTGACATTTAGTCTTAAATCTCATCCTTATATCTTAAGATTGCAATCTAGGAGATATGTCAAAAGCTTCATTCAAATTAAATTTTTTGTTTGTCATTCTTGCCGTAGAAGCTTATCATGGTATATATTTATATTGCATCTATTTCTTTCATGTTATAGTTGATATTTTAATCACATATGTTGCTTATATTAAAATCATATGCTGTAGGTCTTTCATCCTCAAGGATATCAGAATCGAAGACTGGAGTGATAGATTCAGCTCAATGTTTTTCTAATAAAGATTGCATTCCCTACCTTCCATATATGGATTGTAATGGATTAGTAGCTGTTTGTCAGCAAGGTGCTTGTTATTGTAATGATGAACTTCTTGTCACCATGAACCATAATGAAACGCCTTAAAAAATATATTTTCAAGTTCTAAGAATCAAGTGCTCAAGTAAGCTAGTCTGTTCTAGAATAATTGTGTGAACATACATGGTTCATGCTTCAAATGTATTAAATTGAAGAATAAAACAATGTTTCTCTTATCAACTTTTATGTGAACATTTTTTAGTATTTTGTCATCAAATAATAGATAATTGCATGAAAACTCTTGCTAGTTAATGTTAGGATTTCATTTCACATTAGATTCAACTGAGAGGTCAAATGTAACTCAATCATAATGTAGTATCTGAACTATCGTTTAGGTCATCTCCCAAAGGAATAAAAGAGAGATTTCATGTAATTATTTAACTAAGAACTAGTTTTTGGTATTTTTTGTTTTGTGAATAGATAACATCAAATAAATTTCAATAAAAATTAAATGACAATAAAATAATTAAGTAAAAATATAAATACTAGACTTAGATGGTAACGTCGATCTTGATGAATGAATGTCTATGTTTGGACTTGGAATTGTAACTTCACAATTATATACCCATCCCTCTTGTTCATCCCCAATTCACTAATGTATTCTACCCTAACTCTCGCATGGTCGTAGATTCTAAACTACTTGTCTGATACTCAATCCCTTGGACATAGAGACACAAACAATCATGATCAATGGTCGAGAATTAACGAGACTTAACCAAGATTATTATATCCCGAGAGATAAACTCAATTAAGTACTTGATTCATGTTCGAATTTCAACAAGACTTACCAAAACGCAAGTCATTTCCTAAATTCATCTATAAGATGGTTAATCAAATAAAAGCATTAAGTACCAAAACAAATAAAAAACTCAAGATGAAGTATTAAATTGATAGAATTAAAGCAAAACAATGTTCATCATTTCCTCTCTTATGTTGAAAGAATTGCACTCATAAAAGTAATACAATGAAACCTAGAGTGTCTAATGGAATAATGGAGGTATCCAGTAGGTGGAAATCTAAAATATAATTCAAAGAACTGTTTGAGACTTTTTCACTGTTACAATGAATGTCTAGTCTCATACTTATAAAATTATAGCAAGGTTTAATTAAGGAGATATAATCACAAGAAATTACAAATAAGTAAAGGGGTGTTTGGTTTGCCTGTTTTCTGTTTTCATTTTCATTGAAAACAGAAAATGATGATGAAAATGTGTTTGGTTGGATTTTTGAAAACATTTTCAGTGAAAATGAAAACAGAAAACAACCAGAAAATAAAAACAATAATTTCGTTTTCAGTGTTTTCAGTTGAAAACAGAAACCTCATTTTGGGTAAAATAAAAATGAGATGACAATGAATGTAATTTTAAATAAATTTAAAAATACAAAAAAGACAAGAAATTAATATATTATAAATTTTCAGTGTTTTTATTTCCTAAAAACAGAAAACAAGAAGTGAAACCAAACATATTTTCAGACTTTTAATCTTTTGAAAATGAAAACAATTTTCAGAAAATAAAAACAGGAAATGAAAATGCAAACCAAACACACCCTAATATCTCTAATTAATTCAAGTAATTATCTTCTTCTTTAGTTAATTTATTCTTAAAAAATATCTTGTTCTTTGATTTTCCTAATTTTTATCTTCAATTTTCGCAATTTCTCCTTCCACAACTTTTTGCTAATTTTGGGTTGAATCCAATTTTAGTTCCCCAAATTTAAACAAAATCAATTTAGTCCCTCATATTTAAAAAATACATTTTTTTTCTCTCTTCAAATTTAGTTTTCGAAGACTAAAAATGATTTTGAAAAAGTTATTTTAGTCCCTTAAATTTAATACTAAATACTAAAAATGATATTTTATTTTTAAATATGAGGGACTATAATGATTTTTTATTTTTGGGGACTCACATTTTTCTCAAATTTTAAAAATTAAAAACATAATTAAGCTATTTTTATTGAATCTTCAGGACATGATTTCCATGATAATAAATAAATATCTGGTGGTCAGTATTTTTGTCTTTCTGATATTGAATGACCAGCTAAATGTTTATTAGTAAATTTGTGCATCAATTTTAAATGACTAAACATGATAATATATATTTGGAATTTTTATTTTTTTAATATTTGAAATATTAATGTTTAACAAGAGACCCCTTTCTTGTGTATGAAGAACCCAAACAAGCAATAGCAATATGCTGCGAAATATGGACAATCCAATAGTTTGACGACACATAATTCTCAGTAAATACATTACATAATGTAGCACAATACAATATTATTCCTTTAAAAAAATGTTGTAAAATATTATATTATTAAAAATATAGGTTCAACGTTATTGTTTGTCTAGGTCACACTTATTTAATGTATTTATGTTATAAGCAACCACCTCTGAAATACTTAAAATATTATGCGATTAATATATTATAAATATATTATATTTAATAAATTTCAAAAATATATTATACTTAATATATTATATGTGATTAAGAAAAATATTAGGATAAATTATATTATTTTCATCCCTGCACTCTTTTTTATTTATGATTTTATTCCTTAAATTTTTTTTCTAGCAGTAAATTTTCTAGAACCTTTTTTTTTCTAATATTCTAGTTATTTTTTTTTATCTATTTTAGTCGATAAATAATGATGTGACACTAATTTTATTTTATGATACTTTTTTATCCTTAAAAATTATATTTTTGAAAGGATTAAATAATTTGTGGAGACTTTCAACTATCATTTATCATTGCTTCATCTTGAATAATTAAGATGATTTTTGCACACAATTGAGCTCATTGGAAGCACAAACAAGAGTCAGGGGTGTTTGCTTATGTTTCAATAAAGATCCTAGAGTTAGTTATGCTTGGTCATTGGGTTTCGGCTTCATAGAATTCCCTTTGCCACGGGCTTCAATCGTTGTCTGGGTTTTTTTAATCATTAAATTAGCTTTTTTACCTCTAATTTATTATTTAAGTTTAGTTTGTTTTTTTAATTATTTTAGTCTTAATTTGGTCTTCTAAATTATAAAATCGATTCAATTTGATTTTTTAGTTTTTTTTTTAATTTGATCTTCTAAATTTTAAACTGATTTTTTTTATAAAAAATATATATTTTATATCATTTAAAATTACTTAATCATGATTTTGAATCATTTCAAGTGTGATTTTATCATTTAGACCAAATAATCAAATTAAATTGAATTAAAAAATTAAATTGAATGGATTTACAAAATTATAGGATCAAATTGAATCCAATAAACTACAAAACTAAATTGAATCTAAAAAATAAATTAAAGGATTAAAAAACTAATTTAACCTTTTTGAATTAGTTTTGTTTTTGAGTTTAATTTTAGAAAATGAAGGAAAAGTCATTCCTCACAGTTTTTAACCGTTTGAAAAATAAAATAAAATAAAATAAAAATATAATTAATGACATATCATCACTTAACAATTAAAATAGACAAAAATAACTAAAATTTTGGAAAAAAATTGAAAGAGATTGATGGGTCGTCAAAAAGTTTAGAGATCAAAATTATAAAAAAATGAAAAGTTATTTTAGAAAAATATAATTTATCCAAGATATTAAATACTATATTTATTAAATATAATTGGTACTGAAATTGTTAAATATAGAAAATAAGACATAAAATGTTATTTGATTGTGCCACCATTTGCGTGCGGCAACGACATTGCAAAATCTGCATCTTCAATAGCACCTTGATCTACAGTCGACCTGTTTCCGCAACTCCTTGATCTACAACCACGAAGCCAGATATGGGGAAAGAAGGACTAGAGAGAGAAACATGAAGGGGCATGTGTTGTCAATTATAATTTGTTAAATTTTAGGTCTATTTATGTTAATTACTAATTAACGAGGCACCACAATACTAACACACACTAAAGCTTAGATGTAAGCACAAGTTAACTATGCATTTAACATACAATTAAGGCAATTTAAAGGAGGAACCCAAATCGCCAATTTTAAAAATCAAGAGTCAAATGTTACAATTAAGATGACACAAGATGAAAATTTTGGATTTGTAAAACTAAGAAAATCAAAATTACAATTAAGTAAGAGTATACTGTGTAAAAATTCTTAAAGATTTTCCTAGACTATCAATGATAGGAAACAACAGGATCTTGAAAGCTATGGTTCTCACAAACAATCAATAAACAACAATAGATAATGATGTGTACCTTTCTCCATAGGAAGACTTGTACCTTTCTCTATAGGAACTTCTCTCCGTTACTTTGATTTCCTTGAAAGATGAGAGAAATAAGATTTCACTTCTTTTGGCCTTTCTTTTCTGCCTCTCTCCGTTAGTGATGGCTATAAGTGAGAGAGAACACTTTTCTGGTCAGGAAGGGGACCTTATTTCATGTTAGTGGGTATTAAGCCCCTTTTATAATCACTACTCCTATCAAGTAGCAGTTAATCCTAGAAACTTCTCCTATTAAGCCCAATTACAATTTAGCTCTTAATCGTTAATTATTTACTTATTAGTCCTTACATAAGTCAAATGTCTCTCACATGAGACATTAATTCTTACATTCTCTCACTTGGCTCATGTGACATTAATAAACATTATGGACTAAATAAATAAATAGATTAACTAACATAATGCGCATTAAAAATTGACTAAATTGTTCTATACATTGAGTACTTCATAATTTCATGATTAAGAATAGGAACCAATTCGAGTCATGGCGATTGTACATCATCTAATCGACATAGTCCCTTCCATGTACTACAAATTAGTCTTCTCCTTAATATGACCATAAGTTAGGAGTACATAATTGGTCCAACATAATGTCTTCTTTCAAGACAAAACCTGTTAACATTACTCTAACACAAACATGCATGCAAACATAGAGAACAGGTAATCAGAAACATATCATAATTGAGCTCAGAGTGTCACTAAAATGCATAAGATAAATTACACTTAATGATCATCAATAACAATAATGCTCATACTTTCAACATGTTCTATAATGTCTTGGGCAGTAATCCCTTATTCAAAGGGTCAACTATCATAAGGTTTGTGCTAATATGTTCTATTGACACTCTTTGTTTCTGAACTTCTTCCTTCACTACAAAGTACCTCAATTTCATATGCTTAGCACCCTTAGAGTACTTGTCGTTCTTACAAAAAATATTGCTACAAAGTTATCACAATACATTTTCAGCGGCCTAGCAATACTGTCGACAATTCCAAGCCCTGAAATAAAGTTCCGCAGCCAATTAGCCTGAATTATAGCCTCAAAACATACTACAAATTCAGCTCTCAGATGCAACAACAACTGATGCATACAAAATTACTTTCATTTGTTTTCGTTCCATATCATTTCTAGGACATTGTGCGAGACTAACTCTGTCTCATTTCTAAATTAGAATAGGTGATGTTAAACACCTTTCCATCTTAAATCTCTCTAGCACTTTATCGATATATATACTTTTTGAGATAAGCCTAACAATCCTTGTGATCTATTATGGAATATTTCTATCCCTATCACATAACTTACCTCACCCATATCTTTCACTTCAAAGTTTCTAGAGAGAAATTTCTTAGTCTCATGAAGAAGACCAAGATCGTTTGCTGCAAGCAAGATATCATCAATATACAGAATTAGAAAATAACCTTACTCCCACTGACCTTCAGATACATACACTGATAAACAATATTTTCCTTAAATCTAAAGGAAATAATGGTATCATCAAACCTCAAATACCATTGGCGGGAAACTTGCTTTAAGACTGTATATTGATTTCTTTAGTATGCACACCATATGTTCATTTCCTTCAACTGAGAACCCCATTGGTTGGTCCATACAAACATTCTCCTCTAAATCTCCATTCAGAAAGGCGGTTTTCACATCTATTTGATGTAGCTCCAAGTCATAATGGGCTACTAATGCCATGATAATCCTAAAAGAATCCTTTCGACAGTAAAATGTCTCTTTATAATCAATGTCATCTTTCTGAGTAAATTCCTTAGCAGCAAGTCTAGCCTTGTAACGTTCAAGGTTGCCATGAGAGTCACGTTTAGTCTTGAAGACCCACTTACAACCAACTCTCTTACAATCCTTTGGTAATTCTACAAGGTCCTAAACACCATTATGTTCCATGGAATTTATCTCTTCTTTCATGACATTTAACCACTTCTCATAATTATCTCAACTTATAGCTTGTGAAAACAAAACTGGATCATTATCATTAATGCTTAAGTTTGTTTCTGTTTCATGTAGGTATACCACATAATCATTCGAAATAGCTGGTCTCCTTTCTCTTTGAGACCTCTTTAATGCTACTTCTTGTGGTTCTTCCATAATAGGTTCATTATGCATCATGGGTTCATTATTGTGTTGCTCCTCTTCATTAATTTTGTAGCAATAACTGAAGGAGCAATCACCTTACTGTTAGAGGCATAAGCTAAAAGGGCTTACACTCTAACTTCTTTAATTTCCATTTCTCGTGGAACTGTACTCCCACTGATTTCATCATTTCCAATGAACCTTGCATTTCCAGTTTTGACAATTCTCATACTATGATTAGAACAATAAAACATATACCCTTTTAACTTTTCTGGATAACCAATGAAATATCCACTGATTGTTCTTGCATCCAATTTTCTTTCTTGCGGATTATAAATCCTTATTTCTGCCTGGCAACCCCAAACATGCAGGTGCCTTATACTAGGTATCCTATTTGTCCACAGTTCAAAAGGTGTCTTTGGAACTACCTTACTAGGAACCCTGTTCAACAACTACATGGCAGTTTTCAAGGTATACATCCACAAGGATACGGATAAAGTCTAATTGATTAACATACACCTAACCATATCCATTAAAGTTCTATTCCGCCTTTCTGATACACCATTTTGTTGTGGTGTACCGGGAATTGTGTATTGCACACAAATGCACGTTTATGAACAAGCTTAGCAAATGGACCTGGGTGTTGCCCAGTTTCATCATATCTTCCGTAATACTCATCACCTCTATCATATCTAATAATTTTCACATTTATGTCTAATTGCCCTTTTACTTCATTGTAGTAAATTTCTAAGGCATCCATTGCCTAAGAAATCTCGGGCAGTAAGTAGACATAACTGTAACGTGAATAATCATAAAAAATGATGATAAAGTATCATTCCTTTCCGAAAGAACTAACATCAAAAGGTCCACAAATATCAGTATGCACAATTTCAAGAAGCTGAGTGCTTCTTGTAGCTCCTTTCTTTGTATGTTTTGTTTGTTTTCCTTTAATACAACCCACACAAATATTTAGATCCGTAAAATCTAGATAAGGAAGAATTTCATTTTTTATTAATCTTTCCATCCTTTCTCTAGAAATGTGACCTAAACGTTTATGCCACAAGAAAGCAGATCGTTCATTCACTAAACTATGTTTAGTGCCAACATTATGATGCAGAGTTAAAACAGTTTCAGCATACAAACTGTTTATTTCCAATTTATATAAATCATCACAAGAATACCAGTACCAATGAGATGATTATGCTTAAATAAATTGAAACATTCATTACCAAATTAAAAGAGTATCCAGTAACATCAAGTTTAGATAATGAAACTAAATTACTAGATAAACTAGGTACATAAAGAGTTTCCAGTAAATCTAAATGATGTCCAGTGTCGAGTTTTACGCAATAAGTCTCGACTGCTTACACTGGAGTTTCACTCTATTCCCCATGAAAATGAACTTCTCATTTGAGTTTATGGTTTGGATTGTAAGGAATCTCTGCATAATGTTAGAAACATGAGTCATACATCCAGAATTAATCCATCATGTATCATGGAAAACTTTAGTTAAGTTTGATTCAAAACATACACGAGCATTAAGCTCACTTTTCTTTTCGAACCAAGACTTGCACTTTAGGTAATCCTTCTGGAAATGTTCGGATTTCCTACAAAATTAACAATTATTTCCCTTTGATACCTTCCTTTGGATTTGCAAAGAGTCGTCATTGTTCTTTAATGACCCTTTGCCTTTATCATGCTTCTTCATAAATTTCTTTTCAAGCTCCTTGATTTCCTTGGTGGCTTACATAATGAACTGAGTGACTTCCTTGATTCTTAAGCCTTATTTTTTTCCTGAACTAACATACTGTGCAATCCATGCACATTCCATTTATCTTTCATGGTATTATAGTTTATTTAGAACGGGCCAAACTCAGACGGTAATGAGTTTAGAACAAACTGAACAAGAAAGTTCTCATTCACAGCCATTATATTCCCAAGGTCTTAAGTCTTGCTGCAATGTTTGTCATCTCAATGACATGTTCATACATAGTACGTGAACCATCAAACTTCATGGTGGTCAATGTACTCATTAATGTCCCAGCAACAGACTTATTAGCTGTTTGAGAGCACTCTCCCACTAATCACATAAACTTTTTAGCACTTTCGATTTTAGGGAGAGTTGTCTTAATACTGTTTGCAACAGTCATTCTCATCAACATTAGGCTGAGTCTATTAGATCTTTCCCAAGTTTTATAATGGACTTTCTCTTCATTGCTACTAGCATCAATAAAAGTAACAAACTTCTCTTCCAACATAGCAAGATCATGATCCAAAACACTAAGGTGAAATTGGACTTGCTCATTTCAGTCAGAGAAGTTAAGCCCATTAAAATTGGCTCAGATGATACATAAGAATCCAATGAATTCAAAACATGTATTACATAATAAAGTTCACATAAGTGTTTTGAGACATAAAATACATATCATACATATGATTCATTCAGATAACGGTTAATGTATATTGATGTTCTCCTTTGGGTGATACACCAATACACAACATACAAACATAATGATGCTAATAAAATTTTAACATTATTTGACAATTAAATATGCACCAATTAGTAATATCTATTTCCTTTGGGCATATAAATAAAACTAATGATACACACAAATTGCCTACAATTATATTCATTAATTATAAGAACAACTAATCAACCTTTGGGCGATCCATAAATGCCTTATAACAATGAATTTCAATTACCCATAAACCAATAATCATATAATTTAGCATCCATTATTCTATGAGTAATTGGAATAATCATTAAGTTGGAATTAAATAACCTTACAAATTTGGTCACTTTGGTGACTAACAAATTCAACATACATTTAATTCCAACCAAGTATAATTGAAATAATCATTAATTTGGAATTAAATAATCTTACAAATTTGGCCACTTTGGTGACTAACAAATTCAATATGCATTTAATTCCAACCAAATATGTATGGTTTGCACATACTTATTGCTATTAACAATTCATAGCCATTCTATTAATTTCATTCCAGGCCATAAAATAATATTTGCATTTATTTGTGTTTTTGCATTCAAACACGTTCAAGCAAATATGTAGCATATACATATATTTACTGCTACCAATAATTGCAAAACATTCACATTAATTTAATTACAGAATATAAACTTTCAATCTTTTAATCACCTTCAACAATAATTTTTCGAAAAAAAAAAAAGATCAAGTGGGATTGGAAATAGCAAACATAAGGTTACAAATAGCAATTTCCAAAATTTCATATTCTTCCCTACAACGAACGTACCTGCGCAGCTTTTCAAAATTGGAATTGAATCTTTACGTTAATGGCACATTTCCTTTCTTTCACCATTAGAAGTAAAAACTTTCTCCAAATTTAATATATACATGTCGTGTAGCTTTCTCTCCGATAATCATAAGTTTTCAAATAATCTTTCTCCAAAAATTGGTATTCAACAATAACAAAATATTGCCATAAAACAATACATGCAGCGGAAAATAAAATTCCTAAATTTCATAATTAGGATTTATGCATAATTGGAAGAAATTAAATTATCCCTAAATTTCATAATTAGGGTTCATACATAATTGGGAGAAATTAAATTATTCTTGGAGAATCATAAATTTCATAACACATGCTCTGATACCACATGTAAAAATTCTTAAGGGTTTTCCTAGACTATCAATGATAGGAAACAACAGGATCTTGAAACCTATGGTTCTCACAAACAATCAATAAACAACAATAGATAATGATGTGTACCTTTCTCCATAGGAAGACTTGTACCTTTCTCCATAGGAACTTCTCTCCGTTACTTTGATTTCCTTGAAAGATGAGAGAAATAAGATTTCACTTCCTTTGGCCTTTCTTTTCTGCCTCTCTCCGTTAGTGATGGCTATGAGTGAGAGAGAACACTTTTCTGGTCAGGAAGGGGACCTTATTTCACGTTAGTGGGTATTAAGCCCCTTTTATAACCACTACTCCCATCAAGTAGCAGTTAATCCTAGAAACTTCTCCTATTAAGCCCAATTACAATTTAGCTCTTAATCGTTAATTATTTACTTATTAGTCCTTACATAAGTCAAATGTCTCTCACATGAGACATTAATTCTTACATACTGCATATCTGGAGTGTAACTAAAGATTAAAATAAAGCTTGAGATCTCTTCATCAATTAATATCATGTTTGTGTTAATTATATTTTTAATAATATTAAGAGAGTCTCACATTTGTGAAACTCAAACCTGTATCATACTTTCATATCTACCATAAAAGAAACCTTATTGAGCCAAATATATTTATCAAAAGATATAAAAAAATGTTGATTTTGCATAAAAATTTGCTTTTCAATAGTAGAATATTATTACTAACTTCTTCATAGTGTTGCTCAAGTTTCCTTTGTTTTTTAATCATTGTTGAGAGTAGCCCTTGTTTCCTCATCATTGTTGGAAGTAGCTTTTGTCTTTCGATTATTGTTAGAAATAGTCATTGTTTGCTAACATAGGTGTAAGAAATGATAGAAATTGTAATGAAAAATGTAAGGCAAGTTATGTTATACTTAGTCAATCATATAAAATTTTCTAATGTATCATTTTAACGTAGCCATTAGAGGTGCCCATGGGGATTGATAATTAAATACATGTAAAAACACATTGAGAATTAAGAAGTGGAGGAATTTTGTTATTTTTAAGCAATGAAATAAACATAATGAATAATAAGTTGTAACAACATATTTTTAAGCAATTAAAGGTATCTAAAAAAAAGCAATTGAAGGTGTCGATGTTTTATAGTGAATAAGTAATTGTACATTATTATTAAATTAAAATTAAATTGATGTGATAGCGTTTTTTATTTGTTAATAAAAAATTTCAATTGATCATCTTCCTCAATTTTAATATTATTATATTTAATAAGCTACTAAATACTCTAAAAACTAATTTTATATGTATACATATATATATATATATATATATATAGATAGATAGATAATTAAATACAAAAAACATAATGTTTAATGATTGTTGTGTTTTGGTTTGATATGCATAATCATCCTTTGATGATTATAAATTATCACAATTCATAAGATTTTAAAATTGATTTTCCCCTTAATTTTATCATATAATATAAAATGATATTTGTTTTTTTTTATTTCAAAAAATGATACTTGTTCTTACACACCACTTATTCTCTTGTCACATAAGCACTATTCAAAGATCATCACCAATAAGTCATGTTAGTTAAAGTCAATATTTAACTGTACATAGTCAACCAATAATATATGACCAAATTCATTCTTTTCATTAATTTCAAGTACACCCACTTCTATAAATATTCAAAACATTAATAATACATTAAGAAATACAATTTTCTCTTTACACACATTGAATTCAAATTTCACCATTATTTTGATATCAACATTATTCCAAAATCTCACCAAATTTTCTTACAAAATATTTAGTTTTAGATTTCATCTTTATATCTTAAAGACTGCAATCCAGGAGATATGTCAGAAGTTTCATTCAAATTAATTTTTTTTATTTGTCATTCTTGTCGTAGAAACTTGTCATGGTATATATTTGTATTGCATCTATCTCTTCCATGTTATAATTAATATTTTACTCTCATATATTGCTTATACTAAAACCATACACTTAACTTTGCATGTCTTTCATCCTCAAGGATAACAAAAGCGATGAGTGGAGTGATAGATTCAGCTCAATGTTTTATTAACAAAAATTGCATTCCCTACCTTCCATATATGAATTGTAATGGATCAGTAGTAGTTGTCTGTTTGCAAGGTGCTTGTTATTGTAATGATGAACTTCTTGTCACCACATGAACCATAATGAAACGTCTTAAAAATATATTTTAAAGTTCTAAGAATCAAGTGATCAAATGGGTTAGTCTATTCTTGAGTAATTGTGTGAACATATATGATTCACCCTCCAAATGTATTAAATTGAAGAATAAAATAATGTTTTCCCTTATTAATTTTTTTTATCCAAGTAATAAATTACTTAAATAAATTATGCTCCTGATTGTAGTGAGATTTGTCTATAATAATAATAATAAATAATTATTATACGTTTTAGATTTTATATCTTGTATTTTACTTATAAGGATTATTTATTTATATGAATTATTATTTTTATGTGTTACTAATTTTTAATATGTTACTAATTGTTTCATGCTACTTTTTACATTTTACTAACTTTGTTCACATTCTAAAGAAATTTAGAAAGACACCAATTATAATAATAATAATGAAATTTACTAAGGTTGTTCTCATTCTAATGAAATTTAGCAAGACATAATAATAATAATAATAATAATAATAATAATAATAATAATAATAATAATAATAATAATAATAATAATAATAATAATAAATTAAGTTAGTATTTGTGAGAATTGTAAAATAGTATTTGTCAATGTAATCACTTTAATCTAATTCTTTACTATAATTGAATAACATATATTTCAAAACCAAAAAAGATAATTAAATTAATTATTATTAATAATAATAATTACATTAATGACATACATTTTGTGGTGTAGCAGTGAATGGTTCCTCCAAATGAGGGCGTTGATGCTTCCTCCTATTAGAGTGTTGCTAGCTCTAGACAATGATTTCGCTTCTTTGTAATAGTACTGGTTTAATTTTCTATTACATAAAAAATATCAAAATTATATAATAATTAATGCAAATAGTTTATTTTTTAGTACACAACAATATCAGTCGTGTGAAATGAATTGAATAAACAAAAGAATTATATATATATATATATATATATATATATATATATATATATATATATATATATATATATATATATATATATATATATATATATATATATATATATATGATTCTTGAAAAGAGAAACAACAAAATAATAAAATGCACATAATAAGGAAATTAAAGTTACATAATCAGCTGTGATATAATTACATTGATATCATAGATGTTGTCCATTTAGTGATATTTGAATTTTATTATTTTTTCTAGTAATAACAGTGATGCAATATTTATATGAAAGTTAAAAATAAAAATAAAAATATAATGCATATTATTGACATCTATTTTTTGTATCTCTATGTAATTTTTTTTTACTTTTCTCGCTTCAACTATGAAATTAGAGATATTAAAGTAATATTATGCTGAAGTTAATATTAAATAAATGAATTAAAAATATAATTTTTTTTACCGAAAGACAAATAGAAAGAGATGACAATAAGTAGACCAATAAAATAAAATAGAAAGAGAAAAATAAAACTACTGAAATAAAAATAAACGAGACTAAAATACTTTAAAAAATTAATTAAAAATATAAAAGATATATAATATAAATAAATCTATGTAACACACATTGGTATAAATCTAGTGCTTTTCCATGATACCCCTTCTCTACTTTGAGCTTTATAGGGTGTGGCCATGTAAAGTTGGTGTTACATATAATTATAATACACATTTCAAAATACTGAAACGTAAATGTGTAACCAAATTTCAGAAACCATTGTAAAATTAATGTATTTGAACTTTGAAGAATTAATTATGATAAAGATACTCCCAAGGAATTTTGCTTAATAAAGCACGGCCCTTCTCAACAAACTTTAAGGGAAGATGTGCATCTTTTTCAAATTCCAGCATTATAATCAGAAACTATAGAAATCAGAATAAATAAGAAGCACTTAGCTAAAGCTTATATAGAGAGAATTTTATATAATGGTTGAAGAAATAGTTCTCGATCAGATTTCATTTATCTTTGGATTAGTCAAGATGTTTATCCCTGAATAAACTAAAGATTAAGAAAAAAAATATGGAGAGAATTCAAAAGAGTTTCAAACAAACCCAATATTCAAAGGTAGAAAAACTAATAATTAATGGGTTTTTTTCTTCATCTTTTCTATCTATTTTCTCGAGTTTGATCTAAATTCAACGTGGCTAAGAAAAGTGGAAAGGAGAGAAATTTTTTCCAGAAGCTCAAACCAAGAATTCTAATTAAGAAATGATAAACTCACAATTCACAGCAATTGTTATCACACTAGCTTGAACAAATTTCAACACCATAATAATATCTCAAACAATAATACTAAGCCAACAACCAAAATAAAGTTGAATTCAGTGTTAAGAAATTGAGAGGTTTGTTTTGAAGTCTTCTCTCTGTTGTAAATGATCATGAGGAACATTTCGCGTTTCCGCGAGGGGAATACTTGTGCAGATACTTTGGCCTCTCTTGATAGTAGCATTAAGGGCTGTTGTTGGTGGGATTACACCCCTAGTTTTATTTCTATTTCCTGCCATTTTGTAAAGGATAATTGAGCCCTTCCTACCTTTAGATTCAAGTAGACTTTTTGATATGGTGCTATTGGGTTTGGTTCTTGGCCACCCAATGCTTTGTTTGTTCTTTTTTTTTTTTTGGATTTAATATATTTAATATATTTGAGTGTTGACTTTTGTGTCTGGTGGTTGTTGGGTGTCAATTTAGTTGAATCTGTTCAACATCTAACATTTTGCTTTCATCCCCCTTTTGTCAAAAAAAACAAAACAAAAAAAAAGTAAATTATCAACGTTTATGTATTCCTTAGGAATCCTTGGCTGTTGCATGAGGTACAATTATATTGATATGTACATACTCCACAAAAAATATTGATGCGTGTATTAATTTAATGGTCAATTGTTTAAAATGGCACTATCATATTATTATATATTATAAAGAGTATTATATTTTAAAACAAATTTATTTTTGTGTTTTTAATATCATTAAATTCTAATTTAATATAATTAAATTCATTAAATCTGACTAGGTAAATGATTTAGTAAAAAAAATATTTACAAAATATAAATTTAATGTTATTAATATATAAGTGCAGTAATAATAATAAGTTTTTAGTTCCTTTAACGGAAATTATCATTGAAATAATAGTTAAAAATTTAATTTTGAAAATAATTGTTGTTTTATTATTTTGTATAAGAATACATTTTTTCTTATTTTAAGACATTATAAATTTCCTTTACTACATTATTTATTATTTTTCTCTTATTCTATTTAATAATAAATATATAAAATATAGTAATTGTAAACATAACAATATCTTAAACAATACATAATTTCTATTAAATCATATTTTCAGATTCCTTTTTTTAATACACCTATTAAGAAAAAAGTTTAATTTACATTTTAAATAACAATCATAAATTTCAAAATAAATCATAAGAAAGTAAAATTAAATAATTAATTTAAAATTTTAAATTGATATTTCATTATGTCTTATTTTATTAGTTTTCTTCATTTCTATTTAATAAATATACAAAAAATAATTATTATAATTATAATAAATTATTATTTTAAAAATTAATAATCTTTCATTAATGTTGTATCAATTAAAATTGTATCAATGATTATTATTAATTTTAATTTTCGATCAATGGCTAAATACGATTAATAAATCAAATCAAAGATTGTTATTAAATTGAAATTTCAATCAACAGTTATAAAAGTTTCAAATCTCCCTTATATATACATAGATGTAAATATAGATTTTGATCTAGTTTCGGTTGTAGTAAAATTAAAATCTCAATTTAAGGATTAGTAGATGTTCAAGTTTCCTTTACACAGATTAAATAAAATTAATGATTGTTAATTAAAATTTTGATGTAAAGGTTATTGTAAAATCAAGATTTTAATCTAAAATGATTATTATTAAATTAAAATTTTGATCCAACAACTAAAGAAAACTTTTAATTTATTTTATATATAATATATAGATAAATATAGATTATGTCACGTGTTGAATGGTGGTGCATAAATTGGAAAAAGTATATTGTGGTGCATAATAAAAATCTTCCAATTTGGCCACTTTTACATTAACATTAATGGGGGGCTAAGATTGATTAAGTCAACAGATGACTTGGGCGAAGGCAAATATTCAAAATTTCTATGTTTAGACGTAGAGAAAAGAAAAAAGTAATATTTTTTATAATTATTTAATAATTAATATTTTTTAAAATAAAAAAGTTACAGACTGATATGAATTTAAAATAATTTACCTTACTAAATTTTATTTATTTTTATAAATATTATATAATTTTTGAAGTATATTATTTCCTTAATATATTGCTTACTTAACACTAGCGTTTAAAGAGTCTTTTACTCTATTTATTTATGTTCTATCTTTTATCATAAATATAGTACTTCTTAATTGAATAAAAACTTAAAAAGTATTCATTTTTTAATGAAAATAACAATTGAATTATAAAAAAATAAGAAACAAAAATTTAAATTTTATTTCGCAAACATTTTATTCAACAACTTCTTTAAATAAATAAACGTTAAATATCATGTTAGAGGTTAAATTCTTGAATATACAACGTAAGGCTTGTATCGATTAATCTGGTCGGTGTATATTTAGGTAGTTTCCATTTACGTCAAATTGCAGTAATTACTCTAGAAACGTGTTTAGTTATCCTACTCATGTAAATCGAACTTAAATCATTTTCCACACAAATTCAGCTATGTTGCTAATTTTTATATCTAAATTTTAAAAAATAAAAAAGCACGGTATGCAACCAATGTGTGCCTCTATAGCCTTTCCTTTTAAAGGGGTGCCTTGTAGCTAGTTACTAGTTATCATGATTTTATTTCAAAACAAACGTTTGACTTTCAAGACTTCTAAAATGTCTTTTCACCAAACGCAAATGCAATAACAATTAGTCATACTTTTTTTTCTTTCTCAGAATTGTTATTCAATTATTTATTATTTATATCAGAATTAAATTATACACATAAAATAAAATAAGAGAAAAAAGTTATTCCACCACCACCAACAAGCACTGGCCAGGGCTGACCATTGACCAATCAAAAGACTGTTTTATGAAGAATAAAAAAACAGTGTCAAACAAGAGGCTCAACCCTTTCAAAAAAAAAAAAAAGAGGCTCAATAGTCAATTACAATTTGGTTTCAATGGATTTTATTTGCAAGCAAGTTATGGTTTACGAAATGAGTAGCATTAGCAACAACGTCATTTATGTATAAAAAAAACGTCATTTCTAACATTTTTTTAATGCACATTCTACATTTGTTAAAATTTATTTAAAAAATCATAAAATAACGAGTAAAATTGGTTAAGTATAAATTATGATTTTTACTAAATTTTAACTGATAATAAAAAATACATTTAAAAGAAGTATTAGAAAATATGTTGGCTAGCATTTTCCTAACAAAATTAATTAATCATAAATATATTTTTTTCGATAAATATTAGGAGTTAGTTTTTATTAACATGAATTCAATTGCATACACTTTTTCCATTGTTTTTCTTCTATTACCATCAACTAAACTTGTTATATATAATTAAACACAAGTGTGAAAGCAAGTAAAGACAAGAAAGAAGGCTGCGTAAAAAAACTGCCATCCGTTATTTAAGAATTGCAGAATTTACTATGTGACGAAGACAATTTATACCACCAAAAAATAAAACAGACAAGTTTTATTTAATATTCAAATTGATGTATTAAATTAAGGCTCCTATGATTTAAGAAGACAAAGACATCGTCAATTCTCTTAAGCTTCGAGCTGTTTTAACTTTTATTATGTTTGAGATTCGATTATAATAATACAAGAGAAAATTGGGGTAACGAAAATGGCTTATCATGTTTGAAGAACACCTCTCCAATACAAAGAAGTTCTCTTTTTTGAAATTATTTTATGCTCTTTTCTCCATTCTGATCAGTGGAACTTCTTGTTGCTTTTCCAAGGCAAGTGTTTTGTTTTTTTTATTTTCTCTTGTTTTTGGTGTTTGCTCAATTCTGTTTTTTTTTTCCCCTTTCATTTTCTTAATGGTTATTCTATTTTGCCTTCTAGGAATTCCTAAATCCTTCTTATGCATAAAAGCTTTTTCCTTTTTATGTTTCTTTTCCACCTTTAAAAGCCTTTTCTTTTTTTATGTACAGTATGATGTTGGTCCAATTTTGGATCCTCAGTTGAATGAAATACTGAATTTCACTTGAAAAGAAATAATAATATGATGATTGATGATGACGATTTTTTTATGTTCCATGGGTTGTATGAGCTCAAATTCTAAACTGGGAGATGTTCTGGGAATCTGGATAACTTTAAGTGGATGTTTTCTAACTTTGGTTCTGTTTTGGATACCCGCTGCAGTACAATGCATGATCAGCTTCTTAATTTTGATGATTGGGGTTTTAGTCTTTAAGATGAGTAATAGTTTTTCTCATTTTATGTTGTTGATTCAAATGGTTTTGTTCTCACTAGTTATAAATATTAAACCTTATATTTCAAAGCCTCTCGCCTCTTAGGGAGCCATGAACAAATGTAGAATACTAGACTTCTGAAGCATTCTAAAATACTAGAATTCCCCTATTTTCTGATGTCAGAACGTTGAAAAGTATATGTATTTATTTTGGTACTCTTTTGATAGCATTTATGTTGTGACTGAATTTTGAATTTTGAATAGCTACACTGTCACTCGAGTTCTATAAATCATTCATTCAAAATTTGCTAAGCTTTAAAGTCTTCAAAACTGTCATACCATATCTTGCAACTGCTATGGGTTCTCTTTTATCTGCCTCTAAAGCAAAACATGTTTCACATATAATTATTTCATCTAAGGTGTCATTAAATTCTGTGAAACAAGGATTTTGAGTGTTGTTTTGAACAGCTGAAGGGCTGAATCAGAAAACTAGTTCTACAACAAATGGATAAAGGTACTCAAAAGTCGAAACATTTTCTTATCGATCTTATTAAGCTGCTAATTCCTTTAAAAACAATTGTTAAGCTTATTAGTTTGTAATATGGAAACAGCTTATCAATGTGCAGAAATCAGAATGTGGTGTTATACATTAACTATTCTGATCATATAAGCCAGTGTGAGATTTTATTCAAATCATGTATTGGCACCAGCTTGATATGAATGAGATATTTGAGATTTGAAGGGTATCCTTGTTTGGTTAATTTGAGAACTATGTTAGGTGATATCTCCTAAAGCTGCAATTTGGAAAAATTGTTACTATTATTGTTGACTACTCAGAAAAAAAGAGTGTGAAAGTTTCATGATATCATGGTTCCTTCCTTCTGGTCCAACTTGTTGACATTAATCCTTTATGTAAGAAATTTGTAAGGAAACACAATTATTCTGTCGTAGGGCTATAATGCCCATGCCCCAACATAAATTAAATTATCTTGGACAGAATGGTTTTCAAGGAAACAGGCTTTTTTAATGTTGTCTTTACTTGAATTAAAAAAAAAATGTTGTCTTTACTTGGCATGTTCATATGCTTGATTTTACACAATGACAATGTAACTGCATTCATGACTAGTATAAGGAATTTGGAACTCAACAAAAAACATTGCAACTCAAAGCACTTACCTGAATGAGATTTGGTTTGACTACAGGTTGTGGTATGGAAGAAACTGTTGATTTGAGAAATGGTGTGGAATTGGCAACCTCAGTCTCTGATAAGCATCTTGACCTTCTAAGGCCATCTGCACGAAATTATTCAATTTTTAGAGGTAATGATTTTCTATGAAAATAATGATCTATCAGCATACCTGAAATTCAAAATTTGTTTCTACTTTCTAATGTTACTTTGTTTCAAAAATTTCAACCAGTAATGGCTTTCATATTTTAGTTAAAGTGGAAAGCAAGGATTAGTTAAACAATACACTAGTAAATGTGCCTCTTTACATTCATCACTAAAATTGTTTAAACATGTTTGTTCTAACAATTTTTATGGCCATGACAGGTCAAGCAATGGATGTTGCTGACCATGAAAAGGGCAACTATACACTAATTAAAGGTCCAGAGGATTTCCAAACGGGACTTTATGATAAACCCCTTCCATGTTATGGTTGTGGAATTGGATGGTTCTCGTAAGTAATTGATCTACTTACTCTCTTCCCAAATAATATCTTCTTCTTGTCTTTATGGTTTTGTGTATTTAATTTCAGATTTCTTTTTGGATTTCTATGTCCACCTCTGTGGTACTATGCAACAATCCTCTACTTTGGAAATTATTACAGGAAAGATCCTAGGGAACGGGCAGGGTTAGGAGCCTCTGCAATTGCTGTAACATTTCTCTCCCATCTCTCTCTCTTGTTTAATTGTTTGTGTGCTTACACTTGCATTTGCCATAGTCAACTTAATGCATTAGAATATCACCAACCAAATAATTACATTACATAATTCTCTTAACAACCCAGCGTACTGAATTCACCGTACCACATATTATTAAGTGTGTATATTTTTCTTTCTTTTGTCCTGAGCCAGAGACTATGATGTCTCCCATCCCACTAAATCAGAGATTAATCCTGCTCACAGTGTGTGACTGTCGCTGGTTCAAAAGAATTTTGTACACGGTGGAAATTGAACACAAATTTTTCATTAAATAAATCGTTCTCATCCATCCCTTTAAGTTATATTAAGTGTGCATATACATCAATGACTTGAGTGTGAAGTTTGTAGCACTAGACATTTACAACTAATTTTATAATGTCTCAATAATGAATAGGTTGATAGACATAATAACAATCATTAGAATAAGCTCTCATACTATCTTTGAATATGAGTCTAATTCAACCCAAAAACTAGATTATGAGATGGGAGTTGTCTTCACTTATATATAATATTTTGACCATATCACCAGCCATTGAAGAATCTCTGACAAAACTTGGATGAAGCTAAAAGAAACCTATTTGGAACTTAAAAAGCAAAGCTTCCACGGATTAAACATATTTTTTTACCATTGAGTGTTTGGATCAATTAATGTAGAATTTTTCCAATTTAACCAGTGATCTTAAAGTCTTGTGTATGAAGATACATTAAGTATTTGGAGAGAGTTCTACTGTCCATAATAATCCTACCCGACTCGATTAAGATGTTCTCTGGTAGATACGTGAGGTGTCTACCAAAAACATGCATTTTCTCAACTTGAACAAGCAAGTGAGCTTGGAACAGCTATATATACCCCTTTTAGTACTCATCATGGATTGCTCTTCTTTATAGTTATCCTTATCAACCTAGTTGCAGATACCATGAATTATTGTATTGTTCACTTTGTTTCTTCATTTTCTGAATGCTCTGGTGATCTTGCAGGCATTAATATGCTCAGTAGCATTGCTGATCGTGGGAGCTATTCTTATGTTACGCTACCCCTGATGCTAGTTCCAGTAATAAAGTGAGAATCCAGAAGCGATTAAGATTGGATATCAGAAACAATTGTACGTGTATATAACAAAATATGAAGAAAAAATATGCTTGAAGATACTACATAGGGTGTACCATTAGAGAAGGATGAAATATCACAGCCTTGGTAAATTTGTGTATACAAAAGAAATATATCTCACGTTAAGTTATTACGAATCTCACATAATTTGTACTATTGATCTTTTTTCGACTAAGAGTTTCGTATTGGAGAATACTTAGGCTACTGATTTTGCTATAATGTTATTTTTTTGTACTCACCATTATATTAATAGAGAGTAATTAAGATTCGAATTTTGAATTACTTAGTTAAAAAATATAAATCATTATTACTTATATTAATCATTGTTGGTGCTGTAATGTTATTTTGAATAAGAGCACATGTTGAGTATGTCATTCTAGCATCATCCTCCAAACACTGTCTTGAAAGTAAAGCAAAAAAGGAAGTTAAAACAAGAATTACACATGGAATAAATTGCATGATCTCGTCAAAATATTTATAAATCTCACACAATTACACAAATTAAATAAATTAAATGTTCATAATAACCAAATAAAAAATAGATTAAGTTAAGGAATTACATTGACATTCTGGGTGGTTTCTTGAAATTTCACATGATACGCTTGTTACTAAAAAAACACTATATCATAAACTTTTATAAGGAGGTTATTATAATTTATAAGCATTAAAAAATAAAAAAATATCGTGGGAAAATTTAGAAATTACTGAGAATTTAAGTAAAATTTGCTCTCTTTTTTTAATCTTAAACTAGAGTACCGTCCCATCATATTAGAATTATATTTGAATTCTCACGTATTGTCAAGTACATGATATGGTCAAATTAAAGAGAAAAAACATTTTTTTCAAATATAATTAATGAAATATGAATCCTATAATCAATCATGATGGTCCCTTTTTTTATAGTCAATCATGATGGTCCTAACTTAACAAAAATTAGTCTGCAACCCGTGCATATGCACGAGTTGTTTTTCATGGACACCAAAATGATAAGGCTGATTAATAGGGACTTGGTTAGTAAAATTGCAATCACAGTAATATAATTGAATATTAGATATGTATTTATAATGTTGATAAAAGAGAGATTGTTCAAACAAAATAAACAAAATAGAATTACATATAAAATGAAAATTATTGTCACTTCCTTTCTCTTCTAATGACTATTTCCCAAATTCATTCGTGTGACCGGTAGTATAATGATACCTCATCCCCATGATGGAAATCGTTTTCCCTGAGAAACTTATACCATGGCCGGACGATACTTTTATCTTTAATGTCGCGGTCGAGTGTAACGACGTCCCATTGCAGAGGAGGTGCATTCTTCCTTATAATTGTCAAGTGGTTGTCACATTCTTTCAGATATTTCCTTGCATGTGATCGGATTTCCTGCATATCATTTATACAGATTAATAATCTGATTGAAATTCTCATAATAATGCAAGTTAATCTGATTGCATGTTACCAGCGGTTGAGGAGCACCCAGTATACATTGGGTTATTTCTGTTGTCCAGATATGTTGGCGGGAATGAAGTATTGGTCTGCCACATGTTTGTTGATTCAGGGGAGGTGTAAAATGTGGATAAAAAGTGGTGCTATCATCGCAGGCAAAAAAGTTGATGATGATAGACTCGTAGATTTTTAAATCTACCATGACGTCTGCGAGTCCATCTGCAAAAAAAATATCTGCCTCGGTGTTGTTGGACTCCTATTGGGTAGGTTGCTCCATTGTATTTGAACCGAACCTCTTGTGGGTAATTCGGTGCCCATTGTTCATGGTAGAATGGGGGTATTTCTATGAATGTCTGGATACAAAAAAGGAAGAAATTGTATGAAAAGAAATAATATGTCAAAAGAGAAAATGGAAAAAGTTAAAGGAACTAAACCAAAATGATATAAAGTTCCATGCGGAAACTACAGTCAAATGATAACTAAAGTATTTAAAAATTAGTAATATATGAAATGTCAAGAATGAAATGCAAAATAGAGCAGAAATACTATAACTGAAGCATAACTGAAGTATGATGAATATACAACAAAAAAGCAAAGTCAAAATGCTATATATTTAAAATAATAATGTGGTAAATCGAAAAGCATGCAAATGCAATGGAAGCATGGAAGCCAGCAAAAAGAGACAAAAACAGAACAGGGAAGGCAGGAAACAAGGGAAAAAAACCGAAAGAATTGTAACTCTAAACAAATAATATGATCAATCAAAAACCATGCAAATGGAATGTAAGCAATAACAAACAGATGCAAGGGAACGAAAAAAAGCTTTTTCTATTTTAAACTATAACCTGGTCATTGTGCAAAGCCGCTCTGAATTGGATGATTGCAGGTGGTCTTACAATTGCATATCTCATTTGCATGAACACAGGATTTAGTAATGTAAAAAATTTAAAGTGAAAAAATAATCCGTTGGAAGATATCAACTTTTTAAGAGACACTCCTTACTCTGGTTGAAGCGGTGGAAGATGCGATACTCATTTTGGGTTTGTCTGAAGTTGTGAAAGTATGGTGATAGGCTGTTGAAATGAAGTTTCCAGAGGAACCTGTAATATGGCTTAATAGTTGAGTGGACTTGATTAGTTTATTTATCTTCTCAATGCCATAAGTGGGGGTAGGCTTTTGTTGGAAACGGTGCAACTTAATAGTTGCTTCTTCAATGGGAAAGCTAGTGATGATGTGAAGAGTCTGAATGTGAATAGTTGTGGAAGTAACCGAACGGTTTTTTTGTGAATGGTTTCAAAACTGATTGGACTTTAGTGCTGTTTGTGGTGTGCATGTAATAGTTGGGCCTTAAATGGGTTAATTTTTTCTATGAGGTTTTCGCCTTAATGGATTAATTAATAGATTAATAATCTAAAGTTTACCCAATGACTAAACTATTTTACACGTTCCTGTGGTGGTAATTAAATTTCTCGATGATTATTATTTTGTTATTAATAAAAGGACGTGTATATATATATGTATTTTTCTGACTGTGTCTGTGTCAAAGCGGTTATGTTTCATTAAGGAGACACTTTTTAAAAAATTATAGATTGCTTGTTGTTATTGTTGGTGGATTCTTAGTATTTAAAATCAATGGAATTGTCTGCAAGAAGTGATCACAAAAGAGTAGCACCGTTTCAGAAAGCATGACAAAAGAATTGAAACTGATAGTCAATTCTCAATATTTAATATCAATTGAATTATATTGAAGACTATAATAAGTTAAATTATATAATGCAGTCATAATGCAATGTGGAAGAATTGATTATTAAAGAATAGGACTGTTTGAAAAAGCAAGACAATAGAATTGAACCTGATATTAAACAACTGAAATTTATCTTTTAATATTTTTGAACACTTCCTTGAATACTACATTGGTAGTGGAATTCATGCTTTTCTGCTCATCATCATGAATCAGGATTTTTAATCCTTTTGCTGAGTTGACCCTTAACAATGCAACATATAATTGGCCATGAGTGAATACAGGTTTTGGCAAATAAAGTCCAATCATGGATAGCAATGGTCCCTGTGACTTGTTAATTGTCATTGCATAAGATAGCATAATCGGAAATTGTGTTTTCAATAGTTTAAACGGCCAGGGTGATTGTGAAGGCGTCATTGACATTCTTGGAATATAAACAGTGAGGTCAATGTTTTTACCAGAGATAATTTCAACTGCAATTACATATTTTGCCATCTTTGTTACCACTAATATAGTACCATTACATAGACCTTGATTTTGGTCGAGGTTCCTTAACAGCATTATAAGGCTTCCAATATTAAGTTTGATAGAATGAGTTGGCAAACCGGATGTGTTCAATGAATTAAGGAATTCAGTAGTAATTGATTGGAAATACGAATCTTCACTGGCTTCTGATTTATCAACGGAATCAGAGCTTAGATATTCCATGTGATCACCTATGATTTGGAAAATTGCAATTTCAATGATTATATTTTTCACTGAGCAAGTGTCAATTAAATAAGTAATGAGATAATTACCTGGAATGAAGGATAGTACGTAATGATTGATTTATTCTACTGTTTCATTTGTTGAAGCTAGTATTGCCTTGGATTTAAAGAATTCAGGATTATTGTGGTGTTGATCTAAGTCTGGGAATGTTGATTTGACTATATCACTGATTGGATCATCATATTGAGTAATGAGTAGATGAGCAGGAACTTGAATTGTAGCATAACCATCATTTTCATCTCCTATAATTCCATCTCCAATGTCTAGAATCCATTTAGCAAATGTGGCGGTTTCTTGTTGATCAACTGATTCTAGATTGCTGTGTAAGCGCATGTTTTTTGTCAAGGTCAATATTTCACACGAATCTCATAGATAGGATGAATTGATTGCTGCATTTACAATGTCTGAGCGGGTTCCTCTTGAGATGACTGGTAGTATTTGGCGAAAATCTCCACCGAATACTATAATTTTGCCTCCAAATATTTGATTTGAACTTGATTTATTTGTGATAATGTCTCTTAAACTTTGATCAAGTGCTTGAAAACAAAATTTGTCGACCATTGGTGTTTCATCCCAAATTATTAGACTTGTCTGGTTCAGTAATTCTGCTAATTCGATCCCTTGATGGATATTACTTGTTGAGTCTTCAAAAATTGGTACAGGAATTTTAAATCTGGAATATGCAGTTCTGCTTTCTGGTAATAATAGAGAGGCTATTCCGCTAGAAGCAACAATAATAACAATTTGATTCTCTGCTCTCAATGAACTTGCTAATGTTCTTTATATGAATATTTATCCTGTGCCTTCAAATCCGTATAGGAAAAACATTCCACCTTCATTGTTGTTGACAGCTTGCATAATTTTGTGATAAATTGTTTTTTGTTCATCTGTATTGATAGGTAAGCTAATGGAGAAATTTATCTGACACAAAAAATTCATAATTAAAAGAGTCTTTCAGAGTGAAATCTATACTTGCCTCATGTGATCTGTCAGGCTGAGGTTTTTTTTTTTTTTTTTTTTGCAGGATACCTTTTGTATACATTCTGGCTTTACCTGAGATACATGCATTTGCATGTGCATTCTTTTGCATGTTTGCAGTTGATATCAATGAACCTGTTTGGTATATCAATTCACCACAATAAAGATTTGAAATACACAGAGATCAAATTATACATAAAAAACTATAAGCAATAATTTAGCATTATAAAATCTGCGTTTGCTAGATTAAATGTGATTAGACATTATGATAGTTATCATTATAATTTTTTAAAAAATTGAGCATCAAATTGAAATTACAATACAAAATTACAACTAAAGATGCAGGGTAGAGAAAGATAAAAAAGAAAATTTAGCATTAAATTGAAATCACAACACAAAACTACAACTAAAGATGCAGGGTAGAGAAAACTTTGATATCGAACGCTGTCCAATCTTTCTTTGATTGATCAATGTGTCATATTTGCAATTCTCATCTCTAATAGAATCGAAATAATCCTTGCCTTGAATCTGTCCTCACTTAGCACTGATTATACAAAATTTCCAAATTAGCTGTGCAATAGCAATTTCCTATTTTACTGATTCTAATGACTTACCATTAATATTTGAGTTGTCAAAAAACTGAGTTTTTAATTAGTAAATGCCAGCTTATATTTTAGTTCATGTGCAATTCCCTCCAAAAAAACCTTAATTCATGAGTTATCTACACTTGTTAACATTTATCAGCATTCTTGTATTGAATCGAAATAATTCTTGCATTCAATCTGTCTTTATCAGTTATCTTAACTCGTTAACATTAATCAGCTAATTTTAATTGATTACATTCATTAAGTTTTTGACAACAACAATGCACAGATTGGAATTTCATCACAGGGTTAACAAATAAAGTAATGCAAAGTCCCAAAAAACTACTGTTTCATTTAATCAAAGAGGGAAAAACCAGTTTCTTTTGCAACTACAAAATCTATTTAACGAAAATTAATGTTCCAACAACGTCCTCCATGCAAAGAGTTAAAAAAACCACAAAAACTACGACGGGGTAAATATTACAATTTGACCATACGATCATCAAAAAACATCCAAGGCAACATTTCAACAACATAATTCATTCAAGCTGAGAATGCTTGGCTAATTTGTTCGAGGAAACTTCAGCAGGTGAAATCTGAAAGTTTTTTGCTCATTATCCAACTCATCAGAAGATACACGCTTAGTTGTTGTCAATGGAATCCAGAGAAGAGGGTCATGATCCCCGATAACAGACACAATTTACTGCATAAAATATTAATTGATCAGTAAGGTAAATTCTGGTGACATCATCCAAAAATACACCAGCAAAAACACACAACGACAACCCCAACTTACAGATTCAAACTCTGTAGGCAAACTTAAGCCAAGCATTGACCCATCATGATCAGCGGTAATAGACAGAGATTGTTGCATCAAATATTGATTGATGAGTCAACTAAATTTTGTTGCCATCATTGCAACATACACCAAGAAAAACAGAGAAAGACAATGTTAGCTCACAGATTCAAGCACTGTAGGATCGGTCGACTCAAGTATTGAATTCTCGATCTTGCAACATGGCTAGATGATATATAAATCGACAGTTAAAAAACAAATGGAATATATGCATATACTCACAATAACTAAAATAGATTTGACAAAACACAACCTCACTATCGGGAATCATATCTAGCACAACATTGATCAAGTCTGATTCATCTGAATATTTAAGAACAACAAAATTCCTAAACCTTGGTTGCACCTTCACTTTGAATGCAAGGAAACAACCCAATAGTCTATCTAGTGCTTGAGGAGAGGCATTCAAATCAACGTCCCCATCCTTGCGTAGGGAAAAAAAGAATGAAAATCGATAGCAAGGCAACAAATGTTCAATGTAAATTAAAAAACATTGCATGACAATACAATAACATACTTTTATTTTGAGCCTGTTGACTTCATCCGCGGATTGACCAATTAACTGTTCACATTCACGATCCCAGATCAAAAATTTGGTTTGTTCACCCTTGTGATTAACCATCATCTCAACCCGATACCTGCCAATATAAATACCAGCATAAGAAAAAGTAGCTGATGAACGTCATACTAATTAAACAGTGAATCAATCACCTCAGTACATGTTGATCATTCTCTTTGCCACACGGACATGTGAACGGCACAATTTGCATGTAAGCTTTTTTATAACATTGACCACAAGCCGGATAGCACCATGAATAGTTGTCCATCACTATGGTTGTAATCTTGGCGACAGTAACACAAACAAACTCTTGTTTGAAGAAACTGACATTAGATTTTCTACAAAGAAAAGCTACAGATGAATAAGAGCATCACCTCTGAACTGCCATTAATCTGAGAGATATTTTTTACTTTGGTCTTTGACAGAAACACATCTTTTGATGATAATTGAGATGACCCTGAAACCTGTGAACTCCCTTGTCCAATAGGCGTCAAAATTGATCTAACCTCGATCCCTAAATCTAAAAGACTATAACAATACAACAAATGCAAAAGCCCAACAAACATTACTTATATATTTAACAATTTGAAATTACAATCACATAAGCAACACATTTCCAAAATACCTCTCTCTAAATTCTTGGATTTCCAGCACGAGGTCATTGATCATGAGTTTAGATGCCTTGAAAGAATTATTGACCGATGCCGGATATGATCCTACAGATTACACCTAAAAAAATATAATCTGGCAAGCATGGAAATTGAGAAATCTAACATTACACTGACCATGTGCTTCCTTAATCCTAGCATGAGTCAAGAGAATAACGATCGACCTTTCATCTTCAATATCATTCAAATAAGACAAAAACTATAAGCAGTAATTTTCCCAGAGTATACAGGATAGCACCTGTCCACTATCAGAAGGAAACAACAATTAATGTATCAGTATATCAGTAGCTAATCATCATCAGATACAAACAACAATCACACACACTCAAATTAAATTGTAAAAGATAACCTCAAATCCTTTAAATTTAAAACAACCCTCATATTTTTGGATGACACATATCGGAATACCACTTCATCAACCACGCCAATAACATATAAAACAACCACAAGGTAAACGTATCTTACTTCAAAAGCCATATGCAAGTCAATCAAAATCAATCCACAAATTGAAAACAACGATCTTACCAACCAAGAGTCCAATTTTAAAATGACCAGCAATGACACTGGAAAAAACAACAAATCTGAATTTCCTAAAAGGTAACTGTTTCATATCACATTGCCTAACAACATTAACTCCAGTAAAACATAATTTATATTCATGATCACAAACTCTGAATTTCTCATCATTCTTGATAACTTTAAAATTATGCATCACATAACTCAAATTTTCTTTCAAATCAGCCTTGCGAGACTTCAGCAGATCCTGCTTGCAAACAACATGGATTTCGTCTCCCTACAATATAGAAAGCATATAAATACTTCATTGAATGACCAATAATATAATAACATAATTTATAATTCCAAAAAACCGGCAAAAACATACATCAGAATCAACAACCACCATTTCGGCTTGTTCAGTCTTTCCGAGAATCCCAATGAACCAAAGATCAGTAATCCTTACAGAAAGCTTAAGAGCTTCCCTTGATCCATCTATCAATTTTATTTTATCAGCAACACGTGCCATAACTTTATAATCCCAAACCCTAAACAACAACTCCAAGAAAAATAGAACATCAGTAAAAAAACCAAGCATATAGTCAAATGGGCAAAAAACTAAACTACCACCTCAACCACTGCAAACCAAAGCTAACAGCCTGTCACCAACAAAACAAAGAAGAAAATTCATAAAACACATATAAGACCACAATAAACTCCATATAAATCAGTAAAAATAAACATGTGGATAAAACATCTGCACATGTGACTAAACAGAATTAACATATAAAAATCCATTAACACCAAAATTAACAAACCATACAAAAACAGTCATCCTCAACTTAAACCTCAACTTCTTTCTGACAAACCCAAACTTGGGTACAAAAGTATAATTTCCATTTGCCACACTAAAAACTAACAGCCAAACTGTAAAACAAACTACTCAACCAAAGAATCCACAACATGAATATAACCTTAGCTTCTCCCGATCAAACTCAGCAAAACTAAACTACAAAACAAAATTGTCAACCGAAAAAAAACCTACAAAATCACATCCATGCACAATAGAAAAATTAGATAAAGACATTCAACAAAAAAAACATCACTTTTAGTTCTCACAACCAATGGAACACCAGAGTTAAACCAAACTGGGAAACAAAAAGGAAAATCACAGCCATGCACAACATAAAAGTTAGAAAACAAACGACCAAACAAACAAAAAAGTTTTCCTCCGAAACTTGAAAATGAAACAAACTGTAAAACAAACCTCTCAAGCAAAGAATGCACAACATGAACATTACCTTAGTTTCTCCCAATCAACCTCAGCAAAACTAAACTGCAAAACAAACTTCTCAACCAAAGGAAAAATGTAAAATTACATCCATGCACAATAGTAAAATTAGACAAAGACATTCAACAAAAAAAACATTACCTTTTATTCTCACAACCAACCGAACAACAGAGATAAACCAAACTGCGAAAGAAACAAAAATAACACAACAACAACCAACGACATTGCACAAAACCCCCAAACCACGTGCCCAATCAAAGAGTGGAAGCTAGCTTAGCCATTAAACACATGACACAAAAATTCCTTGCTGATCAAAAAGTTAACACGTAAACCACTTGCTGATAAAAAAAATCAACACGTAAAGCACCCACGTGTAGAAGCTCAGGACAAACCAAAAACCGATCAAAATGACAATAAACCCAGCCAAAGGGATAGGTGCCAATTTTCTAAGAAGGGTCACACCAGTAATTTTCCTATACTTCTCTTTTATAATATAGGAGTCATGCACAACATAAAAGTTAGAAAAAAAACGACCAATCAAACAAACAGTTTTGCTCTCAAACTGAAAACTGAAACAAACCAAAATAACACAACAACGGCTAACATCATTCTGCAAAACACCCAAACCACCTGTCCAATCAAACAATGCAAGCTAGCTTATCCATCAGACACATCGCACAACAGCTCCTTTTTGAGGGAAAAAACAAACACGTAAACCACAGACGTGTTCCACCCGAAGAAGAAAACAAAAGGACAACAAAATCAGAACAAACCCAGCAAAAGCCAAACGGAGGAAAAGCAAACCCCAAAAGAAACTTGTCAACCAAAGAAAAACTGTAAAATCACAGCCATGCACAATATAAAAGTTAGTAAACAAAGCACCAAAGAAAAAAAACAACGAAAAAAACTAACACACATACAAACTGAAACCAAACCGAACACAAAGACATTAAACAAAAAAACAGAACAACCCCAACAACAGAACAAAACCAAACTAGAAAACAAAAACGAAAATCACAGACATGCAGATAAAAGTTTGAAAAGAAATGACCAAGGCAGAGCCTCACACCTTCAAATCAAGTTTTACTTTCAAACTTGAAAAAGAAACAAACGAAAATGTCACAACAAAAAAATAGAACAACCCCAACAACAGAACAAAACCAAACTGCAAAACTAAAACGAAAATCACAGCCATGCACATAAAAGTTAGTAAAGAAACAACCAAGGCCGAGCCTCACACCTTCAAATCCAGTTTTGCTTTCAAACTTGAAAAAGAAACAAACCAAAATGACACAACAATAACCAACGGGATTGCACAAAACCTCCAAATCACGTGCCCAATCAAAGAGTGGAAGCTACCTTAGCCATCAGACACATGGCACAAAAATTCCTTGCTGATCAAAACAATTAACACGTAAACCACTTGCAGATAAAAAAATCAACACGTAAACCACCAACCTGTAGAAGTTGAGGACAAACCAAAAACACATCAAAATGACAATAAACTCAGCAAAAGGGACAAATGTCAATTTTCTAAGAAGGGTCACACTAGTAATTTTTCTGGAGTTCTCTTTTATAATATAGTAGATTAGATTGTGTTTTTCTCTCTCTAACATACCATATCATGTCTCAAGATAATCCATTTTTTTTCAATTTTCATATTAAAAAAAAAAGAGTTTCAGCCTTTTGTTAGGCACTTGTACAATTCCATGGTTTCATGGGCCTTTTGGACCCTTCTGTTGGCCCATTAGTAAAAATGAGATATATTAGGATGATCCATTAAGAATGAGAGACGTTATTATACAACCAAATCAATGCACAACTGCATAAAATAATGCCATAACGTAATAGTATCAAATTATCAACAGAAGAATACAAGTTAGACAAGATTAATCACTTAAATGAATATCAGTATCTCAGAAAATTAGTCATTAATTTTCAACTTAGAAATATTCTGGTTCAAAAAACAACATAATGGTTATACTAAGGTAAGAAGAAGACTAAATGGATGGGCAATGTTGCTTCTTATTTCTCCATATCGTCTCCACAATACTCGACATTGAAATCAAACAATGTCTCATTCTCAATTTCGTGTTTTTTCATAATGTACATAAACAGAGAATGACAAAAAATGCTGAGAAAACATCAAAATACTACTTACATGTTGGACTTGAACACGTGTCCAACTACCACATACAAGAATAGTTGTTACTTGTTCGTGTAAATAAATATGTCGTACCCTGTATTTGTATTAATAGTATATAATTTACTATTAAGTATTAACTAGTAAATAAATAAATAACTTCTTCGATTTAGCATGTTCAATCAATTACTTAACTGAGATATAAACAGATGATAATATGTGACAGTTCTCTCTTAAATATACAATCAAGCTATCTTGATTAATCTCACAATTTTTAATTTGTCAGAGTTAATAATACTTAATTAAATCACTAATGAAAGTCACACAAAAAAATCACTAATGAATTAAAAAAATCACTAGTCACTCATTTATAATAAAATCTTAAATCATTTTAACACAAAACGTCTAAGTAAAGAAAACTCTCAATTTTAAGTGAATTTTGATAAATAAACTGAGCTCAAGTGCTCAACCGTAGTCTAATAATTGAAAAAAAAAATCAATATTTTAATCATTCAATATAAGAGAAAAATGATACAGTAATATAGTAAGAAATCATGATATGACATACTAACAACCATTCAAACAATATATATTTACATTTCCAAAAAAATATTTAATTTTAATGACATAGTGAATGTGATAAGTGATAAGATATCGCATACTCGGATTCGCATCACTCCACTCTCCACGTGACACATGGTCAAAAATGAAAAGATTTTTATTGTATGTCACTTTATCATTTTATATGCCAAATAAATATTTTTTCAATAGCACGTGGCATAATTTGAATTATTTAAAAATTATGAATACCAAATAATTTGTAATTATACAAATTAATTTAAATTTGCCAAAAATATATTTACTAAGTGGGATTTTAAATACCATAAAGTTTCATGGTGTTTTGCTACATTTTAAATATTGTTTTGACGATTATGTGTATTTAATTATTTTGTGCGAGAGAGACATATTTCAATCATTTAAATCATAAGAAACGACAATTGTTGTTTCTGAATTTTGCATCCGCTTAGAAAACAAGATTTTACCAAATTAACCTATTTTCAACCATAAGAAACGACAATTGTTGTTTTTGAATTGTGCAACCACTTAGAAAACATAATTTTACCAAATTAAACATGCTTGTACAATTTTGTGTCTTTTTTTTTTTCTCAACTTTCACTTAATTTTGTGTCTTTTTTTTTTTTCTCAACTTTCAATTTCTATCTTAACTTGCACATGTTTTTTAACACGTACTTTCTTCTCTTCATTTCTTATCTTTTTTATTATTGAGTATGTTGATCAATTAGTGTAGGATTGTTTTAGGTTAATTAAAGATCTTGAATGGTATATAATTATGTTAAATACTCAATTTTTTTTTTATCATGACATTAATGTTATCCAACTCGAAAAATATTACTTCTCACAAAGGATATGAGTGATAAAAAAAAGAGGGGTATCTTTTGTTGGGAATTAATAAACTAAAAAAAAAGAGGGGGTATCTTTTGTTGGGAATTAATAAACTAAAACTCTTCTTTTTATGAATTGAAAATAGATACTAAATAGAAATAAAATAAGTGTGAGAATAAAAATATAATACTAAGAATTTTAACATAAAAAATGTTTTCAATGCGAAAAAAAATAAATCTGAAGACCTAATCCACTCTTCACAACTTCTCACATTCTTGTAATAATTGTTATTATAGAAACGTGGTGCTTAATTAATTATGAAGAAATTTCTAACAACTTAGGGTGTGAAAGGGAATTGTTTGCAGTGATGCAAACAGAATTTTACAGAAAAAATTCTCATCATTTTTCTCTCTCTTCATTTCTTCCATTCCTATGGTTTAATTTTTAAAAAAAGTTTAATATTTATACACTAAAATATTTTTACATCATTATTAAATAAAAAATTATCATTAAAATCATTAAAATGACTTTTAAAGTAATTATCATAAAAGTAAATAATTTTATCATATATAATAAATTGTAATTGAATGAAAATGTAATTTTTTTTATATATAATCTTTTTTTCCCTAAAAAATAAATGATACTCTCTAATAAATATGCATCATGTCCGTTTCATTTATCAACTTTCCACATGACATGTGACAAAGCATAAAAGTTTGGGATAAATTTTACCAAAAAATTAAAAAAATGAAGATAAAATTAGTCAGTAAAAAATTTAGAGTAAATTTCACCAAAAAATAAAAATTGAAATAAAAAGTACAATTATTTTAACGTGATATATAAACTCAATTAGAAAAATAAAATTTACAATTTTTTATAAAAGTTAGAAATAAAATATATTAAATTAATTTGTTGTTATCCAATTTGTCAAAAAGTAAAAAAAGAAATTAAGAATTATAAATGCAATTAAGCCTAAGAAGATCATTGTTAACTAAACACGGATTTAAATACCAAAATCTTTACTTATCATTTAAGTAAGGTTATCATTTCATATGTAGGTAAGAATCTTGGATTTAAATTTTAAATATATAACTGTATTAAATATTTTTTTAAAAATATTGTTTTATTAAAATTTTATTTGATTCGATCAAGATATCTTCCGATGAAGAAAATACACTATACCCGTGAATTCCCCTCACTTTTAGGTCCTACGCTTCTATTAATAAAACAAATAAATAAAAGGGGGAAAAACTTCCGTGAAAGCATTTCTCTCCACCCTTTGGATTTGACTTGATTTGACCTTCACAACGAACTATATACACGTTTAAGATTCTTTAGTGAATAATGGTCCTCTTACATTACCTTCGATGAAAATAGAGAGGTCAATTCTTTAATCATGGAATTTCGTCCAACGGATGTCAAATATATGTAGTAAATTAAAATTAAAGTTAAAAAATCCACATTACTTGTTCAATGAGAGTCAATTCACCACCTTCTTAATTCAAGTAAGAAAATGATGGCCGAGATTCTTGCCAATTAATTACTAATACACCTTCAAAATCTTGTGCTCATAAACTCTAATAATAAAATTTCTAAAACTATGAAACATTGAATAATATTTTTTTTTATCACGATGATATTAGTATAAAATAATTTTCATAAAAAATAAATATTTTTATTTTAATATAATTTATTTTAATTTACACCTAAAGTGAAGATGAAAGCAGTAAATAATGTTTTATTATGAACCAAAAAATAATGTCAGTCTAACATCCTATGAACAGGCTGTGTGAAATGGAAGCTAGCTGTTGGAGGCATGGAGGCTTGGACTGGCAGATACCTGAGGGGTCACTTTGTGGGTTCTTTGCCTGTAAGTGTAGGTAAGCCTTCCCTTCCCAACCTGTCTCTCACTCTCACCCTCTCTTTAAAATATACATATCCCTAAACAAAACATAGAATAATGCCCCCATCGAAACACGAATGAATAAACCTAAATAGCTAATCCTAATTTCACTCGTCTTTTGTTTGTGTGTTAGCCACGTACCTAATCGATGAAATCGAGACATTATTTTGAAGATTAATTAAGTGTTTGTGTCGTTCCCCTATATAAAAAAACTGTTTGTGTCGTTTAATGGGGTAGCATATGATAGTGCTTGCCAGGGTCCTCTAGTAAAATGTCCCTAGGAATAGGATAATAGAATAGAATTTCAGCTCTCAATGCCCCTACAAAGCAGGAAAATGGAGTAGATAAGTCTTGTGATTCAAACCTTACGGTTCGCTAGAAAAGTGTAGTTTGGTGCGACGTTATATTTTTTTGAGAGAATGTATCTGTCACGCACCAAGGTTTTTGGTGTATTTGGATGAATAATTTAGCTAATCAGATATTTATTTAATAAATTTTTATTATATTAGATTTAAGTTATAGATTTGACCGTGAGATTTATTAGAATCAGTTGATAAAACTTATTTTAATAAATTATATTTAGAAAGTTATTTAACCAGGATTAATTTGTAATGATTTTCTTTTATCCTAAATGAGAGATCATACATGTGTTAACTCAGAGATTAATCTTATCAACAATACGTATTATTGTTGATCAAATTTTTTTTATATACACCAAATTTGTGTTAGTTTTAGGTAACTTGCATAAGATTTTAGATTTAAGTTTCAGTTTTTTCATTCCATACAAAAACAAATTAACAAAGTTATAGAAATATTTTTTTTTTCAAAAAAAAACTTATGATAATTATAAGTCGTTTTCATTGATTCAAATAAATTCTTTAAAATTCTTTCTAATGATTTCGTTATCAAGTCATTATAACTTATATTCACTTCTCTTAAGATCTTTACTCAATATTAACTAAGATTTTCTTGATGGAGAATAACACAACTTTCTTGAGAATTCATAATTTCACTACAAAGATGCTTCCAATATAATTGTAGAGGTTGAACTAGAAATTTTATTTATCGTTGATCTTTCTTCAATTACTTTATGAAAAAACAAAGATAAGCTTTAATAAGTAGGGATAAGGATTAATTATTTTTTTCTATTTAGATTCATGTATATTATATTGCTTCATCAAGAAATTGGTAGTTAAGAGATTTCTATCCAAAGTCGGGTCCCTTTATATAATTCCTAATATCATATCTTTTCGTTCAATTATTAAGGTCATGCTTTTTTATTTCATTATTGAATTAAATTAATTTGTCATACTCATAATTGTCACAGTCACTCCTCATTCATCCGCAAAAAAAGGGTAAAGAAAAGAAAAGCTTGTTTTGGTAGCATAATTGCATGCATGGATGCTGATGAAAATGGGATTTTCTACATGTTTACTTTTGTTTCATCTTTTTTTACTTTGGTTAATTTCATGAGTATGAGCCAAGATGAAAAGAGAATAAAAAGAAAAAAATATGGTTCAGGCAATATACTTTATGGACAGAAAACGGCATAAAGTTCACTGTTTTTTGTTTTTCTTTTTAAAAAAAAGAAAAGTGAACGAATAGGAAAACAGTGTCAATATAACTTAACTACTGGATAGAGTGTTAATGAATTTTTACAATTTTTAACAAAGGTTCACTCAATATTATTGCGTGAACTTAAACAGGAAGTAATTTTACTCCATCGTAGTCCACCCAAAAGATTATTATATATATTCAAAATCAAATGCAAAATTTTTTTTAAAGTTTGGGTTTACATTCGTGATTTGGCTCCTTTACGCAAACGTTTTAACCGTAGTATATTACTAACTCTTTAATTAGGGACAGATCCACATTAGGTGTTCAAGAAAAATTTCATTGTCTGGGTATAACAATTACAATCTATTACATCTGACTATTTAGGAATAAGCTGATTTTTTAAGATTATCAATTTTCTGTAAGGGAGGTTATTAGCAAGATTAAGTTCCTTATGTATAAACAAGCGTACTTGTTGCATTTGTTTTATCATCTTAATATAGACCTTCTTGTATTAGGGAAGCTTTTAATTTTCTCTAACTGTGAGATATATCTCGTTTATTGTTGTATCATTTTGGATTTAATATAATTTATATTTTTTTCAAAAAAAAATTTATAAATATTTTTACTCGATCGTAACTATTCAATTAGTCTCCAAAGATCACAAGATCTCCTTAGAACGGATTATCCAAAAACAGAATTTTAGTGACTTTATGGGGGAAATCAAATACATCCAAAAAAAATTATGAAAGCTTATTCTAAATCTTTAACTACTTAGCTTAGCTCAGCTCACCTTTACAAATTCATAGTTTCTTTAAATCATATTTTAGATCAATCTATAGGTAGACGAGAATCCAGAATAGAGCCTAGAAGGCTATAGCATGGATAGAGTCGGTGGTAGAGATGGAACACTTTTTGCAACAATTAGTCAAACAGTAAAAGTTAGAAAGAAAAAAAAAAAAAGCCTCGTTTGGGTTTTCGTCTTTTAACAAAGTGCGCTTCCGAAAAGCCAGGTTTAGCGTTCTCTTGTTGAAAAGGGGAAGTGAGTTTCAATCATTGCAACCACGCTCCAATGATACGGGGCAAGCAAAAAATGTAGGAGTACGAGTTCTTAGTACTTTGTTTGTCGTATGACACGTGACCTTAACCCGTTAATTGAGAAAGAAAAATAAATATACACGAAAAAACAAGGACTTGGATTAGGTGACTTAAGCGCGTGTGTGAGCGCCCACAAATATAGCTAGCATGGAGTATTATGGATAAGAATAGTTTAGTTGGGACAAAATAAGAGATTGCTCTAACGTAAGTTTTGTTTATTTATTTATTTGTTTATTTGTTTTGTTTGTCTATAGCTCAAATATGTATTCTTCCCCTTCTTCCTTCTTATTTTTTTAATACGCGTAGATTGAATTGGACGATAAAGACAACGTAATTTACTTTAAGAATAAACATAAAAATTGGATTCAAATTGCAACAAGCAAAGGCATTTCGTTTATCATCTTATATACGTAATATTATTGAGTGAACGTGGTTGATATCACTATAGTTTGGCCCACAAGTTGCAATGATCGAAAAAATTGTCAATCGTGTGTTTGGTTTAGTTTTCTAAAAAATAATAATTAGCAAATTTTTAAATTTTTTTTAAAAAAATTATAATCTTCTTCCACAACAAAGGTGATGAACAGAGTAGCGGATAATAATAAAATCGGTGGGGAAAAAATATTATAATATTTTGTTAGACAAAAAAAATAATATGTTTTATTAAAAGGGTATTAGAAAAATTAGAAACAATAATAATACTTAAAATGATAAAGTGAGTAAATTTAGTATCAATTTTTTTTCTTTTACAACTTATTAAATTCATATTTTTTTAAAAAATTATCTTGTGGAGACATCGTCTATTTTTTTTGGAGACAAATAAGATATTTATTTAATATTTTTCAAGTAAAAAAATTATTATGGAAAGACAATTACACCCATTATCCTGCATGTAGATTTGCCGTTGGATGAACATGAGGGTGGAGTGGAGCTTGAGGCGGCGCCACCGTATGCCATTGCGATAGATTCATTAGATTGTGTTCTCAAGAACATACGCGTGGAGGGTCCCATGGTGCTTTTACAAGGGCTTTGTGCCTACAATTTTCAGGCATGGTCCATTCACATTTTTGTTGTTCGTGACGGTGGAATAGTTCACAAGTTGCTTAAGAATTTTTGAGCGATTAGATCGATGATGTCGAAGATGCCTCTTTCATTTTCAATTTTTGTGTTGTTGTGATTTTTCTTATAATCCCAATTGGCTACACAAAAAAATTGATTACGACGAGTAGTGTTCTGGAGGAAGCAATCAACCGATGATGTGAGGAGTTCTTTAGCGGCCATGAAGGAAGAAGTTTGAAGGGAAGAAGGAGATGATTTGGCACAAAGGGTATATCATAAGACTTTGCACCTTTGATGAATCTAACAACCCTAAGTTGTGGTACATGGTGGACCACCTTTAATGTGGTCTATCATAGAATCCATCACAACAGCAATGTCAATTTCATTATCCAAGTAAGCTTCTTTTTTTTTCTGTCCTTTGTTCCACAATGTTTTTTATTATAAATTTGATATCTGGTAGTATTCATTCATCTTTGTTAAACTTTCACCTATGCTTTGAAATGAATCTTTTTACGTAGATGAATGAATATAGCTCAAGTGATACATTTATAGTCACAAGGATTATGGAACAAAAGATTGAAGAAGTAACTTGCATGAATGAGCTTATGTAATTAGAAAGGTGTAGACAAATTTATTGCATGTGGCTTATGTAATTAGAAAAGAGTTTGTTTAGTGCTCTTCATTGTTGTTTTTGGAAGAAAATTAGTTATTCTTTTAGCATGTATTTGGATGACGCATTTAAAGAAGGTAATAATAAAATACTTTGTTTGGATGTTCAAAATCATAATTTTTTAAAAAAAAACTCCAAGAATTCTTTGATATTTTATCATTTGTTAAAATTAAGAATTTTAAATTCCACTAAAACAAGGGGAATTTTTAAAATTCTTCATCCTCGTTTTCTTCTGATGGAACACGATGTTTGTTCCCCTCTTAATCCTTCTCTTTCATGCTTCTTCATAGAGACTCCATGTGATTGCCATTGTATCTTCTAGTGTGGCATTTTGAGCCTTCGTTACCCTCTCCAACACCCCACCACTGTCGCTCTCCCCTCCCCTCCACGCACGTTGCCATCACCAGCATTGAGTCCTCCCCTATAGCATTTGCCACCTTTCTACCATCATTGCAAGACACTTGCAATAACTTCGAAAGCACCTCAACGAGATGCAACCAATGATTTCACATTAATTGTCCTTTGAAACATTTGTGAGCATGACAATGATGTGTACATTTCATCTATCAATGTTTCTCTTGGAAATCACAAGCAAGAAACTCCAAAACCCTTCTCAATCGTTTCTAAAAATGACATGCACGCATGAGCACATTACTATGACTCCAATATATGTCATCCATGGCGAGTGACATATACGCAAGAGCATACCACCATGTCTTCAGTGCGTGCCACCCATGGCAAGTGACATGTGTGCAAGAGCACGATGCCCAAAATGTAGGCCAGACAATTCCCTAGTCAACCCTTTAAAAGGCTCACAAAACCCAAGGTCCTGCCTTGGTGAGACCTATTGATTCACACCATTATGTCTCCAGTACATGTCACTCACGGCGAGTGCCATGAATGCAAGAGCATAACACCTATGTTGCACATAAGACTCGACAAATCCAAGCTCTGTGCTTGGTAATCCTCATAGGTTCACAAAATCCAAGGCTCATCCTTGGTAAGCCTCGACACAACTCTACAAACTTGACAAAACTCAGGGCAAACACGTCCCTGATCCAAGGCCTAACAAACCTAAGGTTCACCTTTAGTGAGCTATTTCTTTTACCAAGTTCCATCTCCACAAGAACTCAAGGTATGTAAGGTCTACCCTTGACAATCTTTTCTATTCCTAACCTGTATCTGTTCAGGAATACAAGTACACCAAAAAATCAAGGTCTGCCCTTGATACAAAAACCTAAGGTTCACCCTTGGTATGTACTTCTACAAAACCTGAGGCACCCTCTTGGTTCGCTCACATGCAGCAACTACGACAACCACCATCAAGGGTCCAAGCTCAACCAAAACAAACTACCACCACATTATTTGGCAAGACCTTTAATCAGGTGGAAGTCGTACTTACTCCTCATAACCATCAAAGGAGTAGCTTCGCAGGTCAAGATGACCCTTCACCAGATTACATGATAAGACCTTCAATCAGGTGCAGCTCATGCTTACTTCTCACAACTATCAGAGGAGAAACTCAGCAGGTCAAGCGACCTACCCCTACACTTGTTGGCAAGATCTTTAACCAGGGGCAAGTTAAATTTACTCCTCACAGACAATGACACAGTCCCACCCATAGGTCTGACCTACTTCACAAGCGACTTCCAAGCGAAGTCACCCATAATACCTACAAAACAAGTAACAACAACACAAGCAAGTGTTAGTCATTAGCCAACACCGACCTCAAACACAAACAAGGGCAAGGTCAAACATTTTACCATCCAAGGCAACGAGGGGATCGCTTGCCGAAGGAAGAGACAGAATGGCTCGCATGTCCAGTGTGGTCGACAACTACTCCAAAATAACTTTGTTGACCCTTTCCACAAGGGTCAATGGATCCTCGTCATACGACTTGAACCTGGTAGGGTCAGACTGCCAATAGATCAGGAAGTAGGGCTCCCCATCCTTATTGAACATTAATGGCATGCCATTAGTCACGACACTAGTAGCCAGGACCTTAAAGAAATGGTCCTTAAAGTGGCAAAAAATGTTTGAATCAAACTCAAACAGCTTCTTGGACACGTTCAAGAAAACTCATCCAATCTTGCTACTTAGTTTCATTTGAAAGAAAAACAAGAAGATCGACACACTAGGTCGGATGTTGAAGAAAAGACACACAATTTCAAAGGCCTTTACCATTGCCTAACTGCTTGGGTGGAGTTGAGAGGGGGCCACATTCAAGTGGTCAAGCAGAGTACACTAAAAAGAGATCAAGGGGAGAATGAGACTCAAGACCTCAAACAGATACTTGTACATAAAGAATAAGGGCGAACGACAAGGCACCGCCCTCAAGAACGAGAAGTCATCACTCTCGCAAGCCTAAACAACCCACTTGAAAGATTCCTTAGGATTTGCTAGCTTCACCTGGCGTTGAAGCGTAGCGACACTTGCCGCTGAAGTGAGAGATGACTTGTATTTTAGAACGTCGTCCCTCACTCACTCATAGCCAACGACGACTGGGGTGGATGATGGTGACCCAGCATTGTGGCTATGTCGTATGCAGGGAGACACTATGACATCTCTATCGCCACTATCGCTCCTCACACACCTAGAAGCAAAAGGGAAAGGATCACAATAACTGGGACATGCTCTCTGGAAGTAGCGGAAGGTTGCACCCTCCTGCGAGGCCGAGAAGTGCCCCCACCAATCCGGCGTGAGGCCCTCACCCTCCTAAGAGTTATTGCCACCCATGCCGATAGCAAAATCAGACAAAAAGGAAAACATTGTGGAAGACGGAAGTACCTTGAGAAATCAAACGAAGAATAAAGGAAAACTAAAAAGCTAGAAAGCAAGAAAGCATGGGAGCGAAGAAATTTTGAGAAGGAATAGTGACCCGAAATCAAAAAGTCCACTCCATTTAAAAGGGAGGCGGACTCTTTGGTAACTAGCGAAAACTGAAGTGGTGCCCTAAAATTTTGCACCACGACGCACCCCATTCACGAACGAAACACAACTCTAGGATATGCCCACTCCTCGAGTGACACGTATGTAAGAGATTGTGCGTGCGTTGTACACGCGTACAACAGCAGACAGAACAAAATGTTTGTCTTCAATACATTCTCCAACGGTTAGAAAATGGAAAAGTTGTCAAATCTAACGACTTACCTTACCTAATATGCCAAAGACATGCTCATCTCGAAAAACTTGTCAGAAGCAGCCCTGATAACACTAGTCTAGGCTCGGGGGCTTGACAAGCCATATCGATCTGCAATTCTCTCACAACTTGTTGAGGTTACCACACCCAACATCGAGCAACATTCGTCCACACTTGGAGTCTCGACAAACTTGTCATCCTCTACTTGTGAAGACTACTACCCCAGACATCAGATGTCCTTACATACAATGACTATCTTGTCACCTTCTATAAGGCTACACATTATCTACAAGGTATGATTATCTTGTAACTTTTATCTATAAGTTATAGTTTATCTCTAACATTACCTATAAGCTTCTGACTATTATCTACAAGCCATGAATTATCTGCAAAGACTATAATAGTCCTTACATACAATGACCCGTAGCTATGCTTCACTCTTATAAATATCAGGTTCCATCGAACCCTTTGGACACCTTCGCTCACACCTCGAGCTTACGCATACTTGTTCTTATACATATATACTTGCTTATTTCTCCTAACTCATATTTTTACTTAAGCGTCAGAGTCTTTTGTTTTGCAAGTATCCCTCCTGTTCTCTTGATAAAGACACCTCTCAAAATCAACATGTGAAATCCATAGTCCTCTTCGGTCACGTCCACCCTGACATGTGTTAAGTCTAAATTTTGATTAAAACATTACCTATATACCATTGTCAAATAGTCATTTAAATTATGTTATATTGATGCAAGTCAATATATTTATTACACGCAAAGGCAGAAGCAATACATAATTATAGCAAGCGCTTGAAAAGGTCAAATAAGAAAGATAAAAAAAAAGGAGAAAAATAATGTTAACTTGAAAGGTTGGGCCCAAGTGCCGAACGATAGGAATCTCATCGATAATTTGTGTTGATAATTTAAGATTAATGTCATAAGGAGGCAACATGACAATAATTTTTTTAAAAAATCTTTTATGGCCAACATTTTCTTCTCTTACAGTAAAAGATATTTAAATAAACTCATTTTAGCTTAATAACTAGCTTTTAATTTTGTTTGTGCCTTATCTATATTATTGAGTGTACGACATCACATTTCCCACTCTACTACAGCTACCTACGTTTTTTTTTTTTTTTTTTGTTGATACAGGATTACAGGTACTTACGGTTGTGAAACAACTTTCATTATAAACTCAAAATTACATTCTTTACAGGCATGCTATAAATTCTATTTAGCATTCAATCGGCACATAAACCTATCTAAAACTTAATTTAGCGTTAAGGATAACGACGATTAAGAATGAGTAGCTCAAGTTTCAGATCAAATCAATACTTCATTTATTTTTGAGAATCAGGCCGAATGAATACTAACCCATCCAAAATGTCGTTAAATTATTCTCTAACCAAGGAAAATATTGGATAAGAAGGTTAATTATGTAATTTTTTTTCAAAAAAAATCTATATAAGTTGCACATACTGTAATGTATAATCCAACAAATTGGAAACATCCTTTGTTATAATGATTCTTTTAATGTTTTTAACAAGAAGCATTTTGGAAGATTAGTTTAATGTGTATTTGATTGTGGTTTTGACATTATATCTCTGTTTTGTTATGTCAAACATTTTTTTTATAGACCTTGTTATGTCAAGCATAATAACTCCACAAAGGAATTCGAGTTCAATACTTAAGCACAATCATACTTGCTCTTCAAGGAAACTGAGGGCGACAAAGGAATATATTATTATTATTATTATACATTTGGTGTATAGCTTTTATGTTCCTCAATTGACACAAAGTACTACAATAGTTTTCTCTATTTTTATCATTCTAATTTAATAAAACTACTAATTAATTTACGCGCCGGCGTAGATTTCTTTTTTCTCTTTTTAGGTTTCACTAGATCAATCAAAATGAAAGCCTCTGTTTTGAAAGGATGATTCTTCATTCTTAAGAATAAATTTTTCTAAAATGTTATTTGAATAAATTGTATTTGAAAATTTATTGTACTCATGTTTAGTAATTCTGAAAGAAAAATGTTAGAAATAAATTCTTTAACATGTTATTTTTTTAATCATCCACTAAAATCCATTAAGAATCACAAAATACTTTGTAGCTCATGTTCTCTATTTAATAAGTCTTGTTCAAAACATTTTTATTTTCTAATAATTTTTTTTGGCTTACACGGCCCCTAATGCCATTTTCTAATAAATTTTAATTAATAATAAAGAATGTGTTAAAAAAAAAGAGCATTCTTAACTAACATTTCTCTTTTGAAAAAAAAAATCATCAATTTGATTTAAAAAAATCAAAATAAATTAATAATCAAATTAACGTCTTAAAAACTTAAATCAACTTTATATCACTATGGAGATTAGTTTAATTGGTTAAACAAATTATATGAATGTTACAAATCTCTCCTGTACTCAATTTCTATGGATAAAAAAAATTATCTTTATATTAGTCTTCTTAAAATTTTGTGACTAAAATTGTTTGTCAAGAATTTAATCTATCACCAAATTAATCTTTCAAAAATCTAAAATGTCCTTATATTAGTCCTTATAGATGATTAAAGTAGTGACATAAAAGAATTCTTGAAAGATTAATTTAATAATGTACTAATTTTATGGTAATTAATTTTATGACTACATCTTTAAAAGCTAAAATAGTGACAAAAAAGTTGGTTATTTTTTAAAAAGAATAATGTTGTAAAACAAGTAGCTAGTATGTTTTGTGGCTTAAATATTTTTTTTAAAAAAAGCTAATCACAGGACAAAAAATACATGTAAAACTAAATAAAAATGTCTTTTTTTTCCTCCTACTATAACTGTGCATATAAAAGTATAAAACTACTATTTATTTTGTTAAACTCAATTATTATTAAATCACTGATTACAAATTTTATTTAATGCAATGATTTTTAAGTCAAAAAATAATTATTAAACTATACATTGTCCGGAATCATTTTCACGTATACCACATAATAATTTTATAGAATATAATGTTAAGACAACTCCGATAGTAGATTCAACGTGTTTTAGTGGGACAATTATTTGCAAATAGTTTTTAATTAGACAACTCTCTAGTAACTACACAAAATAGAAATAATATACAAAACTAAACAATACACTTATCTTGACAACTTGTTTGAATATTGGATAAATAGTTTCTAATTATTTTCAAAACCTCAATTTCTATCTTCTAATTTTTCATATTTTTTATCTTTAATATATTTATTATATTTTTAAATAAATCATAATTTTTTTATTTTATATTTTTTAATTACTTCAATAACTAGTCTGAACACTTATAATTTAATGAGATAACTTTTCAATTTTTAATTAATTTTCCACTAATTTTATTAACCACAATCATAACCAATCCATGTTAAATTCAATTTTCAAAAAATACAATCTTAATAAGAAATTAAAATAGAAGATTTTGAATGTGACTTAACTTTAAACCAAAACTCCTAAGAATATCTCAATCAACTCCCACAAAAGAATCAAAAGCCCTAATTACCATGTTTTGAAAAAAAAAAAAAAACAATGTACAAATGATTAAATTAATTGAAGGAAATTTATACAATTGGAGAGTTTAGTTTAGGAAGTACCTGTTACTCCAAGTATATTATCTGTCCATCGTAAAGAGTTTGCTAGTTGCTACGTTGTTATTATTCCACGCTATAAGAATTTCATTTCACGTTGTCCCCGTACCTGAAAAATTTCCAAAAACAAAACAAGAGATAGAAATAGAATAGAGCACAAACCTTACCTCACACACACTTGTTTCTTCCACTCTCACAACCACCATGCCCCACCGTCGCTCGTGGCACTCTTCGCCACCCTTACTGAGCCCTCCGCTGCTCATCATTCTCTTCCCAATCGTGATCCTCACGCTCCTCTTCCTCGCCGTGCCGCCGCTCCTCTCCGCCGCCACGCGCCTCCTCCGCCCGGCCTCCTCCGACGTCAAGACCAGCTGGGACTCCCTCAACATCCTCCTCGTCGTTTTTGCTATCCTATGCGGCGTCTTCGCAAGACGAAACAACGACGAAGAACAGACCCAGAATAATAACCACGTGCACCAGCACGACGACGATGCCGTTTCGGATCGAAACGCCGCGTTTCGTCGTGTGCCTTCAGAGGGACAATCGCAGTGGTTCGGGTTCTCAGAGGAGAGAAAGGTGTATGGTAACGATACACCTCTTAACAGGTTGGAGTCACCGGCTACCGGGGGAAACCGCTTGAAGATGAGACGAAACAGCAGCTCTTATCCAGATCTGCGCCAGTGGGAAACCGGTGACGACCGGTTCAAGTTCCGGTTCTACGACGATTTCGAAATCGATAAGCAGTTCCGCTCGCCGGCTAGGGAGTACTTCCCCGCCTTCGACCACCGTAAACGGTGGCCGGAATCACCATCACCACAACCACAACAACAACCACAAGAAGATCAAATTAAGGAAATTCTGGTTGATACCTTCGAAATTCGTTCTTCTCCGCCGCCGGTGAAGTCAACTACGCCACCTCCACCACCTCCACCACCTCCGCCACCTCCTCCTCCGCCAGAATCTGCTCGTCGCAATACCCGACGGACGCATCGGAAAATAGAGCGAGAGCGAGAGAGTGAGATAACTGTAGAGCTCGACCACAGCGAGTTCACGACGATCCGCTCTCAGCCGGCGGCTCCTCCGACGCCGCCGCAGCCTCCGTCGGCGAAGGCACGATCGGAGCGCAAGAGTGAGCGAAAGAAGAGCACCGTGAAGAGAGAGATGGCGATGATTTGGGCTTCAGTTCTCTCCAATCAGAGAAAGAAAAAGAAGAAACAAAAGACAAAGAATAACGAAAATCACGATCAGCATTACGATGATAATGTCGATGAATTAACGAGTAACACGACAGTGCCACCACCTCCACCGCCACCTCCGCCGCCTCCTTCAGTTTTCCACAGTCTATTCCGAAAAGGACTAGGCAAGAGCAAGAAAATCCACTCGGTGTCGGCGCCACCTCCGCCACCACCTCCTCCGCCGTCAAAGCGCAAGAGCCAGATCCCTCCGTCGCCGTCTTCTCCGCCAGAGCCTCCACGGCGGAGAAACTCCGGCCGACCACCTCTCCCTAACAGAGCTGTCACTTTCAACGACGAGACTCTAAACGCCGGCAACCAGTCGCCGTTAATTCCGATTCCGCCGCCGCCACCACCGTTTAAGATGAAGGCGATGAAGTTCGTAGTTCGCGGAGATTTCGTGAAGATACGTAGCAACCAGAGCTCGCGGTGTAGCTCTCCAGAACGCGAGGACATTATTAATGTGTCGGAAACTACAATCATTGACGCCGTTACTGATTCTGTTAATGAAACCGTTACGGATCGTAACGTTTTCTGTCCCAGCCCCGATGTGAATGTTAAAGCCGCAACGTTCATTGCTCGGCTTAGAGGAGAATGGAGGCTCGAAAAGCTTAACTCGTTGAAGGAGAAAGGCAATGGCTAATTGCCTCGTAGCTTGTAAAAAACTGAGTGAAGAAAAAAAAGATAGGCTCCAATTTTGGTATTTTTTAGTTCAGTTATTAGACCCTGCTAATCAATGATTAAGCAGCGTCTTGGGTTTGCCGTTTGTGTTTTTTATTTTTTTCACATACTTTGAGTGATTCGTGGCCTTTTGTTAACATATTTGTATAGCAGGATAACTGAGGCTCTAATTGTGTTTTTGATGTCCCATTAGAGCCTCTTAGTATTAGTGGATTGATTTATTGGAGTACGAACTTCTGGTTTGCCAGTTTGTATGTTTCTATAATACTATTCTCTGAGCCTCTAATTGTTTTTTGCTCGTTTTAATCAAAATGTCTCTAATGCTCCTTGGTCTTTTGGGAGCAACTGAGTTGTAGTTTTTAATGATAATTATTATTTTTTTTTTAATAAACAATGGTATCTTGAGTCACTATTATAAAATATCAAAGTTCTCTATTTAATGCTTACATATTTAACATTACTGAATTGAAACGATTTCATACAACTGGTAGATGCACTCATAAATGTGATTGACTGGACTTAGAAAAAAAGACTTGTCAGTGTTCTGTGAACATTTTCATTGGTGACTTTTTCGTGTGATGTACATAAAAAATTAAGGATCATGGAAAGAAAAAGTTTTTATTTTCAAGCACATACTTAGTTTTCAGACCTCAAGAGGACCACTTTCTCTTCCATTAAGAATCTTTGTTTTCGATCTCTTGGGAGCCAAATAGGAGCCATCCATGTCCTAATTCACGTGACCCGAACCATAGAATTTCATTGTTGAAAAAATAAAGCAAATTTTTTTTACAGAAAAATATATATTTAAATAGACCTAAACATAAACTTTTGTTTTATGGTCCTCTATCAACGGGCACAGCCACAAGCAGCACCGCTTGTTGATTATTTTTTTATTTATTTTAAAAAATAGGTGCAGCTTAGCTGGTTGGAATTAAAGTATCCACATTGAAGAAAAAATAATAATTTGAACAATTTTTCTTTTTAAGTATCCACAAAAGAGGAGAATTGAATTCTACACCTAGCTTCCTAAATGTATCATGCACCTCCCAGTTTTTAAAAACTCCAAGCTATCCCATCTATCTTCTTCCTCCTTTTTCTCTTACAGCTGCAGACCATTCCCCTTCTTCTCTTCTTCCTCTTTTTAAAATGTCTCATGCTTTCACACCCTAACTAGAAAGTCGTAGGTGTTGTATTTTGGCTATAGCCTAAGATCATGGTATTTCAAAAAGATTTTGTCGTAGGTGTTATATTAAGGAACTTTGAAATAAATTAGTAAAAGCATGGATTTGCATGCATGGGATAGAGTTAAGTGACCAAGCTCCAATACAAATCTTTCAATTTGTGTCCCTATGCTGGCTATGCATGATAATTGGGTCTCTTAAAAACATGGTACAGTATTATTTTTTATTTTCATCTTAATTAATGTAATTTTTTATTATCTAAAACATGAGATAGTGGAACTGTCTAATGTTCAAACTTCAGATTTCGAAAAGGATTTATATAAGCTTTTAATCTAATAATTTATTTTTCTTATCAATTACTATAATTTTATTTAGAGTTAATTAAGTTTTTAGTCTCTCAATCTTTTTAGATTTTAATTCTTAATCCCTAAAGATTTTCAAGATTTTGTAGAATTTTCTTTCTGAACGTTATCAACGAATCCTCTCCTTCCCCCTCCATATGCCACATAAAATAGACACACATTGTCATAAATTAAGTTAGCAAGGAGGATTCTGTGGCAAGGGTAGGTTTACAATAACAACTCTATCGGTCAATGACCTTCGAGTTCAAATGACACTGCCCAAATTCTTAAAGACTTGGTGTGATTTTGGTGTTGGACACTTGATCCCCTTAAGGCCGTTGCTTCTTGTACCTCCAATTTGTTTTCTGCACCTTCAAGTTATTTCCTGCACTCTTTCCGAAATATTTTTTTTACCTTCCATGGCCATGTTGGAAGCCAAAATTTGTAATTATTCTGAAATATAATATTACATTCTAAATTGATCATTCGAGAAGCCAAAAAAGATGTGCTTGAAACAACAGCCTCCTCAATCTACCATCCCCTTTCGTTATCAGGTGCTTGTTCCTCCAATCTAACCAACAAAAAAAAACTGTCCCAATCTAACAATGTACATTTTGCTAGTGAGATTGATACTATTTTTATTTGTAAACTTTTTTTTTTTTACATGCTCTGCGAATCAAGATGGGTTAAATAACCTTCAAGAATATATAATTATCTAAAATGTAATGTAATCTGTAAAATTGTGCCTTATATGTTTAATTTATATCTTTGGTAAAACAAATCCTATGCTTATTCCCTTCTTATTGTCTAATTGACTGTGTCCTTTATGTTTGACCAGTAACTAAAGAAGAGTGTCCAAGGTTTTTGCTTATGATTTTATTTTTAACAGCATGAAATCTAGTTGCAGGTTATCGCAAATATCTCAGGTTTTCCCAAAGATGATGAAGCTCCCCCTGGAGGTGTATATGGCATGACAAAACTGTCATACTTGCATGAACCAAGAGTTCTGCACAACTTGGCAGCTAGATATGAACTCAATGAAATCTATGTACCTAAGTAAGATACTAATAATCTTATTATTTCTTTTAATGCTAAAATTGTTTTTTATTTTTTTTTATTTTAGTGAAAGTAGAACTCAATGTAACCATGCTGCTGCTGCTACTACTACTACATTGTTGCAGACGTATACTGGCAATAAACCCATTTCGAAGGTTACCACATCTATATGATACTCACATGATGGAACAATATTATAAAGGAGCTGCATTTGAGTCCTCAAATTTAAACAACAGGAGCTACATAAAAAAACCCAAGAAGACCTTGAATGAAATTACAAAGGAGCTTTGCCCTGTGGGTTTTCCTTCCTTTATTCTTTCTTTTAACTAAGATCATATTTTTCTTTGATTTGCTTTCTTATTATGATGTTATCGTGCTGCAGGTTCTCAGGATCAGTACAATGTACTGGGATGAACAACACATTATCCCACAATATCAGTGATTGTTGCCTCTGAACGCTTTATCTTCTTGTGGCTGTCCCCCGAAAAGTGACTCAGTGCAATACAAATGATATATCCTTTATTCAACTTCCATTCATTCATTCATATATTTATTTATTCAAGTTTTAACAATATCTTCAAATGCACCATGTTCTGAGCTAATTGAAGGTTAATAAATTGGAGGATTGATAGTCAGGACTCAGGAGCAAATACCATTTTCTTGTCATAACTTATGAATTTTGCACCTTAAAGTTGCCCTCCTGAATGAAACTCTTTGACCTTTTCCACATTGATGAGATTTTCATGATGGATCTGATTATTCCATTGTCGATTTCCTTGTTCATTTTTTAAGCAACTTTTGTACATGACGGACAAAAAATGTGGTGGGAGCATCACAAGCCGTAAGGATATGTGTGCCAAAATTTGCTAGTATCTCGCAAGGCTCAATGAAATTAGAGATGAAGAGAAAACTATACCAAGATATCAAACTTTTCAAGACTTTGTTCCTTTTGAAGAAATGCACACGGAATATGCATTGGTATATTCCACTTCAATTGCATTTTGAGAACTATATATGGGCAACACTATGGGGTCTTCTTAAAATGCAAAGTAAGACTTTTTTTAAGAATAAAATATATTTTTCTTTCTTATAAATATTAAAATATTTAAAATATAAAATTTTAAATATATTTTTTGTTCTTATAAAACTAAAATATATTGGCAAAAGTTAGGTCTGGTTGATGTTGGAGCACACATGTCACTCTCTTTCTTAGTGTCGCTCTCTCATTGCAAAATAAATCCTCACAAACTCTCTTCTTACTAACCTTTATCTTCTTCAAGACTTCAACCACCATAACCAGAATAGAACTAAGGCTTTTTGCAATTTGTGGTGTTAATAACTTAAACATTGTTATGTAACTTTTGATTACTATGATACAACACCCCCACTGTTATTACCACGGTTCATCACTCTTCTAGCAATCACTCTCCCTCCTCCTCTCACCGCCACCAAAGCCATCGCATCAGCATCTCCTCACGAGACAACTACGAGCGTTCCAGCCAAGTCAGTCTAGTCCGGTTTGCATGGAGGGAGAAGATGTTTTTGATGGTGTAGATCTAGAAAAAGAAATGGAGTGAAAGCATTCTCTAAACCACAGTACACCCTATCGCACCCCATCTTTCTCTTTCGCATCCAAATCAAATCCGAGTCGGGGAGTGGGCCATTGTCGTTGGAGAAGAAGAAGTCATCATCAGAGAAGAGGAGGCACAAAGGGATTGAGAGGCCGCATCGCCAGATATGAAAAAACAGAAGAGTAACAATTCCCTAAACCGCACCACATTTTTCTCTTCTGCGTCCAAAACCTAGTCAAGAGTGGGTGTTGTTGTCGTCGAAGGAAGAAGAAGTCATCATTGTAAGAGAAGAAGTTGATTGTCTCTACTATCATCAGAGAAGAACATTTTGTCCGGAAAAGTCCGTGGTTGTTGAAGTTTTGAAGAAGATAAATGTTAATTAAATAGGGGTTTGAAATTTTGAAGCTTTTTTTTTTCAATTTTAGGGGGGAGGGGGGGTAACCCACAAAAATATCAAGAGATTAGTTAGTTATTGAACCAATGAAAGAGGGACACGCCATTAAAAGGAGTGGCATGCCAGATCGGATTTGCCCGAATCAAAATATCACATATTTATATTTTGTATGAACGAAAAATATACTCAAAATTTTATTGGGATGGATTCCAAAAATTTATAGGAACATAAAACATATTTTAGTTTTTTTTATCTTTAGGTGTGAGAAAGTTTACAACAACTTATATACTCTATTTAATCAACTAAGCTGCACTCCCATGGTATACAGATTAAGACTAATATGGTAAATGACTAAATGGATAATTAATTCATATCATGAAATCAAGATGCCTCAAGAATTGTTGAACTACCTACGACTTTCCATCACCATATATCACTGATCTTTTTGATTTTGAACAAGTTGCATCTCTGATTTCTTTTTCTCCTTGAGAATTACTTGCCTAGGCATCACATCTATTAGGAAGCTTCCCCCATTCCACACTGATGCAGAAATCTTAAGCAATTGGAAGACTACAGACAATTCATATGACAAGAAAATGGGAACAGTCAGAGCCGTGGTTGCCACGGTAAATATGCCTTGAAGAACAATGTACATTAACAAGCGATTTTGATCTCCAAGTAAGCCACTTAAGCGCCACCAAATATTGTTTGCTTTCTGAGCTTTTTTGGAGAGTTCCCTATGCAACAAACAGTTAAGGCAATAAAATGAGAAATGTCAAAGAATGATCAACTACCAATCTAGAACACCTGTAGAAATGCTCATTCATTAGTTACCTGTAGGAAGTCATGACTTCAGGATCTCTTAAAAACCGTTGTTGGCGCAAGACGTTGACAATGAGGAAGTATAGAACCTGCCAGAGAATGTAAACTGCTAAGGGTACCAGAAACAGCCACATCCAGAGATAGGATTTATCCTCAATATAAGGCCATGTAGATCTTCCAGCCATTCCCGCTGGTCGCATGGCTTCAAAGGTTGCAGGATTCCACCATCGAATGGTAAAGAAAACCAATCCTGGAAAAAAAATTGCATTAAAAGCATAATAATAACCAAAATGGATGCAACAAGAAACCTAAAGTTGACATGCCTATCACAAATCCAGTCCAATTGTAGCATCTCTAATATTGTGATGTCTAAGTAGAAGTTCAAGTTGTTCCATAGATAAACAAGAATTACATATTTTCATAATATACAGAAAAAAATATAGTGATTGAATATGCGGATTTAGGTGGATATTGTTAGATGAAGGCTCGTAAATGGTTTTATATCTAGCAGATATTAAATCATACAAGCACATCAAGAAATGAAGACATCTGAAAATAGATGCGACTCATGCAAGAAACAGAAGATAGTTTTTTTTTTCTTTGGGGGAGGGGTAGCAACACCCAGTCTGTGACATGAACAGAAGTATAAAATAAGATAAAAATATTGATGTGTTTTGATTTTATGTAGATGACCCTTGATGATATCAATTTGAAGGTCCTTCATATTGTTCTTACACAATACAAATTCCCTGATAAGCATACATTAACAACACATTGACCCAATATAATTATTTTGTCAGATATTCTCAATATTTGACTATGGAAAGCATGAGTCTATAATGATCATAGAAGAGTAAGGTTTTCCAAAATTTTATTATCTTGTAAAAAAAAAGAGAGGACTGCTGAAAAAATAAAGGTATATCATACCAGGTAAAAGATGGATAAGAACACTGACAATTTTGTCAACTGAACTGAAAACTAAGCTGCAACGCCAAACAATCAAAGCCCATGCTAATGGCCCCTGCAAAAGCTCTTTGGATAAGTCATAAAGTAGACAAATAAATCATTCTTCTACCAAGTCATCAAATTATCAAGGATAACATGCTTACCTCAGCAAATGAAAAACAAACCAGGAAAAGCTTTTCATTCTTTGGGTAAAAAAGGAGGTAAACCAAGAAAATGGTATTGGCATAATAGCAAAAATCCTGAAACACATGAACAATCACTTAGCCGACTAGTTTTCATTACATAGGTTTCTACTACAGCAACACAAGAAATTAATATGTTAGGAACCTAGCCTAAGTAGATTAATTACTGTAAGGGTATTAAAGGGATTACCATTAGAGATGGTTATAGTTTGTTATAGCAATTTAACAGAATCCCCAAAGTGTAGGCTCTTGTTATGCATAGCTAGTGGTTAGTTGCAAGGCAATATCTGCTATATATATGTACTGCGTCAATACTGAAAAGCAAGCAATGAATTGAGTCTTATTTTCCTTTCTAATTTATTTCCCTTCCTTCTCTAATTCCGGAGGTTCCCTTCCCACGAAGTAAGGATGTATCATAATACTTATATCCTTATGATAATGAGAACATTGAGACATTGTTCCAATGATTTTAATCAGTCAAAGAATTGAAACACTGCTTAAATTCACAAAACATACAATAGTTTCATGAGAAGTGCTAGCAATACACTCTCCAACACACTCTTTATCATTAGTTAAAATTGATTAGAAAATACAATTCACGAGTAAGAGTAACAAGAGCCACACAAAGTTCACGATTTCTAATAAATTCCAATCAATAGTGTATTTAAATTACAGAAACGCATTGTTACTTGCTAGCATTTCTCTAGTTTAATAGTTGCACAATAAACTTAAAATACAGAAATTGAGATATCATCATTCACCAGGAGATAGTAATGCCATTTCTTGAACCTGTAATATATCCAACGGAGAGGAACAAACACGACATAGAACAAGCAATATACCAAGGGAACGGCTTGTGGCCCTGGTAAAGGAGGATAATAAAAAATGAAAACCAATAAAGAAGGAATTGAATCTGTTCAAAGAAGAAAAAGAAAAACCAATGCAGTGTCAAACAGAATCAACTTACTTGCCCCAAAGATGAAGCAAAACCAACCAAAGCCAAGAACCCCCAAAAAATGAGTCACCTGAACATTCATAGAAAGAAAGAAAAACAAACATCAAAATCGAAGCTTGTTCAATATTAGCATACCCAAATGGCCATAGATGATGAATACGTGAATCAGAAATTAAGCAGAACAGACCCACCTTGTTGATGAACCTTTCATGCTCTTCAGCTTGCTTGGCTAACTTAACGGCTTGTTTGGACAATACCTCCTTCATTTTCAGCCAAAACAAAAAACAAAAAACAAATTAAACCCATATCATAAAATTAAAAAACAGATGCAGCCATGCATGGAAATTAAATTGAAAAACAAAAAGAAACAAAACTTATTACACCAATTAATAACGTGTTTGGTTCCACGTTCTGGATGTGATTTTCAAAAGCAAATAATTATAATTTCTGTATCTCAATCAAACGTAATTCCTTCCTTCTAGTTTCCAAAGATACTATAAATAAATACAGTTTTTGTTCGTGCTTTTTATACTATTCTTCTGTTCGAATATAAATTTTATTTTATTAGGCGAAGTAAAATTTCAAAATCTAATTCAAGAACAGCACCAAAAACATGCATCTAAGTTTTATATGAAGAAAATGGATTGAAGGTAACGTACCTTGGACCTATCCCTGAACCTACGCTTTGCAGAGGAATTATTGTCCGTGTAGTCTGCATGGTCTTCGTTATCAGACATACTCATGTGTGTTCGATTCAGACAGAGAAAGATTGTTTGTGATATGATGTATGCAGAAGCAGAAGCAGAAGCAGAACCAGAACCAGAATTCCGAGAGTGAAATACGGCCTCTTGTTCTTCCATCTAACTATATATATGTGTCTTTCTAATTTTGATTGCTATCAAATGATAATAATAATGTCTTCCAAAACAAGCAAAGCATATCAATTATCAATCAATTAATTTAATATTTGCTAGTGGAATTTAATTGAATGTTTTTTTACCGATTAATTGGATGTTCTCTAACACTAAGAACGTGTTTTCTTCTTTACCTAATTTCGAATTTTATGTGATTGGAAATTATAAATTTTTATTATTTTCAAAGTTATAATTAAGATAGTTTTTAATTGGTTGATAGTATTTTTTCCTCAATCAAATAATACGGTATATTCCAATTCATTTTATCAGAGATTAAATACCAAAATGTATTAAATAAATTATTTTTACTCAAATGAACATAGTGAAATTTTATACCGCACCTCAAATTCTTTAACTTAATTGGTTGATAGTATAAAAATATATACTAATGATTGATTAAATTAAAGTCATTTGTAAATTAAATGGAAAATATGTTATTAAAAATCTAATAAAACATTGGATAGTACATAGTTATAATGAGAAAAATACTCATCTGTTAAGTATAAATTATTAGGATAAAGTAGAAGGTTATTAATAATTAATAAAACAAATTGTATATAATTAAAAATTTATCCTACTTTGACAATGATATTTTTAAATAAAAAAATTAATATGTACAATCTAATAAGTAATAACTGATAGAATATATGATAAGATATTCTATCAGTGTTGTTAGCCTAACTAATCAGTTTGTATTTGATAGAATATATTATCAATGATAAGATAGTCTATCGGTATTCTTAGTCTAACTAATCAATTTGTATTTGATAAAATATATTATCAGAATATAAGATAAAATATTCTATTATTATTCTTAATTTATCTTTAAGCTTGTAATCATTTATATAAGCTAATGATGCTTAACGAAAGGGGAAAGAAAAATAATCTTTCCCTTATCCCTAGCTAGCTTTTCGAATTGAATTGGGTCTCTCACATTATTCATTCTGAGATGGTATCAGAGCCCTAGCGCCTTCTTTTGGCTTTCGCACACAGGTCCTAGCGTCGTTCAACCGCTTTTCTTTTTCTTCTCCATCACCATGTCTCACTCAAACTCTATCTTTCACACTGCTTTTGCTGTCTCCAACATCAAGAATCATGTCCCAATCATTCTTGAAATGGAAAATGTCCAATACGTGACATGGGTTGAACTTTTCAAACCCCGGTGAGCCTTTTTGCTCACTGTCTCTATCAAATCTCTTCTCTTACCTTATCTCTCTCAAATCACTTCCCTTACCTTACCTTCCCTCCATCTCTTATCTCTTCTTCTTCTCACTGCCATGACGGACAATAAGAGTTCCTTCCATTCGTCTCTTGCGGTTTCCAATATAAGGAACCATATCTCCATCACTCTTGAAATGGAGAATGTCTGTCGAAAAGCTGCCTCGTCATTCAACTTGTTTTGGGTCTCACAAGTGCATATCGAGGTGCAGGGACGTTAATTTAGCAGAGTGATCATCAACCTCTATTTTATCAGGCTCGATCAATGCTCATACTTGAGGAAGCCGGATCGGCAATGGTGGCTGTTTCACAATCCATTTATGACTCAAATATCTCTCATTCAGACCAACAGCAACGTGGGAAGCCGTCTGGATATCACAAGAATTCTGAAAAGAAAAAAAAAATAGTGGGGGTGGTCTTGGGTCCAGTTCGAGACAGTCTCAATGTTCGTGTTCGTCAACCTCTCGCTTCGACTGCGGAGGTGTGATAGAATATATGATAAGATTCTATCAGTATTGTTAGCCTAACTAATCAGTTTGTATTTGATAAAATATATTATCAAAATATATGATAAGATATTCTATCGTTATTCTTAGTCTAGCTAATTAGTTTGTATTTAATATAATATATTATTAGAATATAAGATAAGATATTCTATCATTATTCTTAATTTATCTTTAAGTTTGTAATCATTTATATAAGCTAATGATGCTTACCGAAAGGGGAGAAAAAAATAATCTTTTCCTCATCCATTGAGCTAGCTTCTGTAGTTGAGTTAGATTCAAACTCACCTTCTAAGAATAACCATTCAATCTAATACAAATTTATTGAAGTTGAATCGGATCAGATTAGTTGAGAATGTTTTAATACAGTAACCCAAACTAAATCGAATCTCAATTAATTAGATCAGGTACATGTTTAATTTTTCAAAATTATATTGTAGTATATTTGACTTTTATTCGGCGTGTTCGTAAAGAATAGCAGCGATAAATAAGCAATAAGGTAAGAAAAACATGAAGGGATGAGCACGTGTGAATGTGGCTTAAAAGAACGAGAGGAACATCTGATGGTGATTTGTATTGGTGCCACTTTATCAAAAGGTCACGCCAACTAATTTTACTAAAATTTGCACCACGTGTCTTCATCGCATAGAAAACTGAAAACTGCGATAGCATTGTTCTTCGTATAAACAAACAATCACACACGCTTTATAGATTCGTGGAAGATATGAGAATTGTTACGTGGAAAAATCTAATTAGTTGTAATATTCTTTAATTAAAAAATAATGAGATATATATAATATTATTATAACTAGATATAAATTAATAAAAATAAATAATTTATACACTAATGATATAAAGAGTGTTAGATTTCATCTTAAAACAATTGGCATTAAGTGAAGTTGCCCAACAGATATATCAGTCGCCCTCGACTTCTAAGCAATGTGGGACTTGGGTATTTCCCAATACACCCCCTTCACGCCCAGCACTTATTGGGCTTGGTGCGTGAATCACAAATGGTGGGTACTCGTCACAGCGGAAGCGAAGACGAGGTCCCAAGGTCAGAACCTGCTCTGATACCATGTTAGATTTCATCTTAAAACCAATTGGCATTAAGTGAAATTGCCCAACAGATATATAAGCCGCACTCCAAGGATTGAGGCAGCCGACGTGGGACTTGGATATTTCCCAATAAAGAGATTTTATATTATCTCATAAGCGGAAACTATTATTTAACAAAAAAAAAACATAAACTATTAATATATAGTACTTAATAAATTTGTTAGATTTTTATATAATTATCGTTAAAGTTATTAATTCTCTGATTTTTTTTTACTTCTTGACAGTGTGACATTTTTAACCCTAAAATTTACTCAATTAATAAAGTGAAATTTTAATTTCAATAAAATAACATAAAAATAAAAAACAACTTTTTATACACTAATAAGTAAATATTTTATTTAAGACGATGTGATCAGTATTACTAAATGTTGATTTTATAATAGATATTTAAATTTTATATTATTTGATCTGAATTAAGTTATGCATATAACTAATAGTTACAAGTTAATAAATAATGTAATGTACCTTGATATAAGAATTGATTGATTCTTGGATATGAAATAAATTTTGGTTAATACTCTATTAACATATTTTTTTACATTTTAGATTGAACTTTTCTAAATAAAAATGGTATCAATTGATTCCTATGAGGTGCCGAAAGAAATACCCAAAAATAGATCAATTTCGGCCCAAAAATGTTAACAAGTCCAAATCATCCATTAGTATATTGACCAAAATAAGAAAGGCAACTTGAGTATAAGATAACTTCAATGCGATCTAGAGTATGATAACGCACCTTCATTTGGAGTAAATTAAGTATTTTACTTCACAATAAGTGAAATATAATCATTATCCCTAAAATTAGAGACACATTTATTATAGACATTATTATTATGTCATATTGGAATGCTTTTATACAATTACCTCAATGGATCAATCCATTCTCAATATAGCTCAATTGCTCCGGAAAGAGGAGCCACCATCAGTGCACTTCAGATCTAGATCAAAGTTAAATTCGGACATCTTGAAATACATTAACTAACAAGATGGATAATTGTGAAATATAAATATCTAATTTAAAAAATAAATTAAAATAAAATTTAAAATGTTTAAAAATGTAAACATTGAAAATTTTCAAAAATTAAAATAAATGATAGAGAATTAATTTAGTAAAAACTAGTATTTCAAAAAATTTAGTGATAATTTGTGAGTATCTTTTTTGGTTTAAGTAATGTTATTTGATTGAAAAATGAAAGTGATAATTAAAGAAATATTTCTTTTAATTGAACAATGGTTTAAAAAAGCTAATTAATATTGATTTTATTTTGATTTAATTAATAGGAAACTCAAAACCATTAATTTTTTACAGTAAAACAAACTTACATTTTTATGTATTTTGTTCTTCCCAAAAAAGAGCTTATATTATAAGAGTAATGTTATATCTTCCTACTAAATTCTCTTATAAATTTTTGCTATTATATTGAATAAAACATAAATACATCTAATATCTTAAAAATATAAAACACATTCATTATTTGTCATGAAAGAATAATAGGAGGATTTATAAGAGGATGATGCAGGAAGATTTAGAATTATTCATAATATAAATAAATATGCTAGTAAGTTCCAGTATGCTAGTACCATTTGGGTTTTCTAGTTCTTTTGGATTTTTTTTTGTCATGTGTCATTGAATAGCAACATCATCCACAGTATATGACATTTGAACTGTCATATTAACTTGTCACCTTATTTGGCATGTAAGCATTAATAAAGGGCCAATTAACTTTGACTAAATTTGACTTTATTTAGGATTGACTAATCAAGATATCTTTACCTAAAATTTCTGGCCCTCCTAAGCATAAGTGTTGGCTTGCTTCTGTACTATAAAACCTGTAACAAGAGTTTTTATTTCATTCTACACGTTTGGATGTGAATCTTCATCTTAGGTGCACTTTCTCCATTTTAAGGCTGCCTAATTTTTTTTTATCGTTTAGTAAGTAGTGCAAAATTTATTTTAATGATTAAATATATATATATATATATATAAATATATATATATATATATATAATTTTTTAAAATGAAATTGCATTAACATCTTTTGAAATTTCGTGAAATTATCCAAACACTCTTTGTTTTTATCTACTCTTGCACTAATCCTCTTTGATTATTTAAAAATATACACTGAGATCCTCTTAATTGTTTGGAAAATATTACATTGGATTCTCCTAAAGCAAAATTAGTATAAATGTTTAAAAACAGAGAAAGTTTGTAAAATTTAACAAAACTTAGGAGATAATTTACTTAATTTAAATACTCTTTTTTTTTAATCATGGGTCGTCTTAACGAATGGTTTATATAACACATAAGTTAAGTGATATTTACATTAAATATTCAAAGGAAATATTGTATAGATCCCACTTAGTTCAAGCATTATTGTCTCTAATAAAATATATCTTTAGTTTTGTTTTTTTTAAATAAAATGTTCCAAAATTCTTCATCTCTCCTGCAGCTAAGTAAAATTAGTAATTAGTAAAAGACACAAGAAAGAGATAACAACAATAAAATGTCATGCTTGCTTAATTGTTGTGGAATATTTACAATTTCAAATTTGGAATTTATGAAGATATGGTTGTTTGGTCGTATGTGTTGATTTTATACATTTTATGGAAGCAACTGTGAATGTGACTCGCAATTATTTAACGGAGTTGGCGCAATGGCGCCTCATTTTGAAAATCGCAGGTGGGCCACGGCGAATATTACTACTACTAATTATTATTATTATTATTATTATTATTAATGTAAATATTTCATACATTACAGATAATATATATGACTAGTTTATTAAATTTAATAATAACTGCTTTAAAATCATTCTTGTGATTATATTTTATAAGTTTAGAGTATAAAAATCTTTATATTACAAATATATGTAAATTAAATTATTATTTAAAATAGAGCATTTTACAAGAATTAAAAGGAAATGTTTCATCAAAACAACGTGACATATGGTGAGTTTCACCTAATATCACTTCTAAGTTCCAACATAGACGAAAAATAATAAAAATTAATGCTTATTATAAACTTTCCACATGTTCCCAACATTACTAGAAAATACCTTTTTTATGACAGACATTCTACGACAGTTCTTTGTGAAACCGTCTTAGAAAACGACGTGGTGGCTTTTACGACATACATTCTAATACGGTTATTGAAAATCGCCTTAGAATGTGTTTTGTGGCAATGTTGTAATTATATGAAAGTATCGATTACGACGAGTTTTAGTAAAAACCCGCCGTCATTGTCCAAAACATTTAAAGCGCGCATATGAGCATCTCCTTACGAACTCGTGAGGTCTCTAGCTAGCTTAAACTTCCCCGGTCGTCCTCCGTGAAGAACTTTTGCTTTTGTCGGTGAAGAGCTACCTCTGCTTCGAATCGTGTTCGCCCTCCCTCGTGCCGAATCGTGTGAGCCCTCCGTCGCTCTGAGTGTCGAAGCACATAGTGCCCGTGAGTGAAGCCCTCCCTCACGTCGTCGCATCCGCGATTACACAAGTGGTATGTACAACTTGTTCCCAACTTTTATAACTTATTATGATGATGTAAAGAATTGTTTCAACAACTATAGTGAGCTCTGTAAATAGGGTTTATTATATAGGTCTAGGGTTATGTTGCTACTGTTTGAAGAATTTTTTAATTTTGATTTGGGCTTGACCACTTGACTAATGACGAGGTTGTGGAAACACTTGATTAAGTCGTAGATATATTACAAAAAAAGTTATCTTTTTTAATTTCCACACTACCCAAAGCTAATGTCCTTTGTTGTCTATAGTTTTCACTTGCAGACTCTTATCATTTGATTTTTATAGTGAACATTATACAATTAGTTTATGGGATATTATTGTCATGCGAAGTTGTTTGTTTCTGTTATTGGATGTTCTTGGGGGCAATTAGTTGCCTGACCTTCATCAAATCACCCAACATCAACTTCCTTCTATAAATGAGATACACATTTATGCATAAGTTGAACCACTGCTCATTACTTGGATTGAGAGCTTCAAGATTAACATTGACAAAGACAATATGCAGTGTTAGGCCTCCTATCAACTACTCTACATTAGGGAATCCCTCACCTTCACAAACACCTAGATCTTTATTAACATCCTCACTACCTAGTGCTCTTATAAGATATTCTAGTGTGAACAACTATCAGGTCACATCACAGTAAGATAATTGAATTTTCACACAAGTCTTCTATATCTCTATGCATCTTCCAACTCATCTTTGTTGTTATCATTCATTTTCACATTTGTTATCATGTGATTATCACAAGTCTTACTTTCAATAGTCACATGCACTCTTCTATAGACCAAATTCAATCATGACTTTTTAACATAATTTTTGAAACTATGCTTTGGTAACTGTTTCAACCTATATAGTGATTTGTGAAGTTTGCAAAAGCTAAGTCCCTCTGAGCTCCACACATCTACATCCTCTTATGGGTCACCACGAAGGAATTCTTTACATCCTAGTAATGAAGGAGCCAACAATGAATGGCCACAACAGAAACAAAGAGGCAAACTAATATGAGGATAACCACTAGAGAGAAAGTGTTAGAGTGATCAACCTAATAAGTTGAGCATACTCTTTAGTTATCAATTGAGCCTTCGGTGTAGGCATATAACCATATGGATTCTTTTTAGTAGCAAAGATCCATTTCAAACCAATGGCCCATTAGTCAACAAGAAACCTAAACAGATTGCACACACGATAAAAGGAATCAAATTTTATTGATGCCAAACAAAGTAGAATAAATAATTCATATCTAATGCTATAAAAAAATCTTATCTAAATAATTTAAAGAATTGGCTTACAGTCTCTCAGAGCTCCTTTGCTTGTCGGTCCTTACATGTTATGGGCCCTAGGGCCTAGATGAAATAATAAAATAAAACCCCTGTATATAAATATTTTAAAATATAAACATATATAATGCATTGCATAAAAAGTAGGACAAATAATTTCATTAAGAGTAGTTGATTGATTAAGATCATTTTACTACTTTGGTCTGACTGCATTTATCCAAACTAATTGGGTTAGATCATTTTTCAGAACTCAAGTCAAGAGCAGCTGGGTCATTGTGTTGATTTTTATTTTTTCGGTTAAATAATTCACTCACAGGGATGCTAGAAAATCCATTTTGTGGTTTCATCCCTTCAAAAAAAAAATCAAAGATAAAAGTATCAGCTTTAACTGGTGATTCTTTTTTATTTGGTTATATTTATTTTATATAATTCTAAAACATTAACACTAAATTCTTGTTTACAATATATAGCAAGTGTGCTCATTCATTATCATTTGCCACAGTAGAAGCAGAAGAGGTATCAGGTTCTAGGCCAGCTGAAGTTTTGAACTTGGGTATGGCAAGCAACCTGTGATGCTATTGTTCTTTGCAGATAGCATTAGTACTCTTATGAATTTCATAATCCTTTGGAAAAATTTGTTGATATTAAAGATTGAAATGGGCCATATGTCCAACTAATGTAGGATATTAACACTAATATATATTAGGTTTGTAAACCTAATTTTATCTTTTAGTCATAATTTTATATATAATATAACTGTTGGATCAAGTAATTAAGTTATTATGTATAATTTTATCCAAATTAGGATATATTTATTACTTCTAGTTGCTTTATTATAAAGTTGGAATGTTGAATGCTTATTATGGAGATGCTATTAAATTATGTTTGGACAGCAGGATATGATTTTTAAATAATGTTTGTGAAGTATATATATTCTGACTAGGAGTCAAGTTTAGAATTAGAGGTTATTAGCTTTACAGGAATAGCTTAAGCTGTCAAATATGACAAGAAAACAAACCCGTCGCAGATCTAAACACTTAAGCATTGGCCATTGGGCTAGATGACTGACCCTACCTATATATTATAAGGAAAAGCTTTCATGGTTGGAATCATGAAGATGAACTGTGCAACTAATTTTGGTCGTAATTATTTTTGGCCTATCATTGGGAAGGAAAAAAATTGTTTTGAGCAATTTATCTACTTCACTTGAATTTCTTTGCTCATGCCCTTATGCTATTGTACTTTATGAATGAGAATTACTTGTTTAAACATAATGTGTAGTGAACATATAATATAAAATTGAACCAGAAAAAAAAAGAGAAAAAAAAGCTCAAATTTTATCCAATATTTCATTGCTTTTAGTACCAACTTCTTTTGTGTGTATATTGTTATTTAATTTGGTTATGTTGCATTAGTTTAATTTGAACATTGTCTTTGTCTGCGTCGCATATATGTTGACAAATAAGTTTGACATACTATAATCAGATATACTAAAATTAAATTCAAATAATGATTTTTGAGTGACCATGCATATCCCTTTTGTATGAGTTTGGTCAGTCTCCATTTTAATCCCATCTATCTCGTTGTTTATTTTGTTTTATTTTTTGCTTCCCTTTCTGATATACAGATGCAGATGTGCACACTCATTGTTTTATATAAATTTAGTCATTGGTTGTATCATATTTTAAGTTTTAAAATCATTACTAATTGTTTTGGTTACCACCTATCAAACATTGGAATACCCACAAAGTATGAACTTAGACTTATTCATGAAGGGAAAATAGAACTTTGATATTTTAATTGCTTTCTTCTATAAAACATTTATTTTGAATGGTTCTGAATTTTTTGATTGTTTGACCTACCAATGGGATGGATTTGTGCCATTAGTTCATGTGCTTATATCAGCTCAGCCAATGGAATAAAAACCTGGATTGTTTCTTATATCTGTTAATGTTGTGAAAATTTTGAACTATATCTATATATAAGTCTATTTTGCATGTCCTGATCTAGTTCGTACTTTTGTCGCGATTATTTGGAACTTAATATATTGCTCTCTTTTAAATCTAGGTTGTGAAGGTTCACTCAAATACTGGCTATGTAGACAAGACACCAGCACAGAGACTACTCCAGGTCATTGGTATGCATAAGCTCCTCTTGATCAATATTTTCTTTGAAACATGTAATTAATGAAATTACTATGCAAGATTTTTAGATACTTCTGCTAAATTATTAAATGGATGATAAATCTTGCAACTGATTGGATGCTTAATATCAAGAAATACTATGACTTTTAATTGCAATCTTGGCCACTTGATCATAGAAGCTTTGATACCATGCCAAGCACTAACTTTCCTAGAAATTTTAGTTGTTAGGTGAATGCACATAGTTGGTTTTATATATCTAACAAATACTAATGTTTTGCATATTTATGAGCACCATGGCACAAACATTTTATTGTTATGTTGTATAATAACCACCTTTATTTGGGACAATGTTGTTTTGAATTTTGAGTTTGGCTAGAACTGGGTGTAGCTTTGAATATTGATGCCTTACTACCTAGTTAGTTCTTACTTATCATGTTAGAATCAGATGTATCCCATCGTATATTATCATAAGTCATAAGTCACCAGAACAATTTAAAAAAATTAAATAACATCAATTGTTTTGTATATGTCACGTTTTTTGAAATCGATCACTTGAAGGATACAGAGAATCCTTTTTTTAATTTGGATGTTGATATCGTTGCATGCATGCTTGATAAATAGAAAAAACAAGTTGATAAAATAGATAAAATAATGATAATGCCACTACTACATCCTACACACTCTCATTCTTATAGTTTGCTGATCATCCGTAGGAACAACTTTGTAGTTCATTCAACTTGTAAATTCACAGCACAACACACACGGATCAAATCCAAAAGTCATTTTCTGCTTGTTGTCCTATAAGCAAAAAGTGTTCAAAACTGTAGGTTGAGTTCATAGTTGTGTGCTAGATAGGACTGGAGGGAGGTAAGTGAACAAGAGTCCAAGTCTGATTAGTTAGAAATGCATCATATTCTGCCTTCATAGTCGTGTGGCAGATAGGACTGGCAAAGGCTAACTTTGTTGATTTCGGTTCACCATGAATAAGGTAGTAGTGTAGGTTGAATTGTGGGTTTGACAATACCAACTTTAGCTGTTATACACATCCAATTGAGTATTATCAGCTTTGACCAAAACTGCAGATGGTTCAGATGTACATACTGCAGTTTCTGGAGCTGGTATTTCAGGAGTGGGCACCACTACGGAAGGGGAACCAATATTAATATGTGCTGCTGTGATGAGAGTAGTGGAAGAGGATGGATCCTCACTTGTACTGCCTTCTGTGAGTAGGGAAGTAGCCACAGTCCATGCAGAAGTGGGAGTTGAAGGCAGAACAACTAGAATGTTGGGCTGAGATATGGTGGATGAAGAATTATGGGTGTTGTGATCAGCTATCAAACCTGGCTTTGTCACTGCCCTTGATCTGTTCCTCAGCAGCATAAGTGAAATGAAAATGATCCCACAAGGAAAATTAACTCCTAAACAAACATGAAATCTAAATTAGAATAAATGACTAGTAATTCTAAAATGTTATAAGGATGGTGAAGATGACACATTTATGACGAAGAAAACTCACCCAAAATGGCTAATAGAGAGTGATGGCACTAAAAAATAACAAAACCACTATGACAAATGCAGGTTGATATTTCCAAAAACACCAACAAAGTGCAAGGTGCAAAGGTCCTTTTTTTCTCCTGGTTCTAAGTTCTAACACTAAATAAGCCTAACTATAAATAAGGAACCTAACATGTTATTAGATATGGCCTTATTATACTCTAGGTTGGAAGAGTATGAAGGGCAAGTGATGACAACACATTTTTCATTTATAAAATGTTTACAAAAACGAATAAGTGATGATTGGCAAGTTAAACTATAATCTGATTATATCCCCCTAGTTTTGTTATTTTAAGAAATTTTCTAATAATTAGATTGTTTACATAAAACAAATATTGTGTCCCATTCATGCCTTAATAGCTTAAGTTGTGCCTGCCTTTGTATTGTTTAAGTTGTTGTTTTGATTCTTTCCCCCATTCATGCTACAGATTATATCTCCTCTTCATAACTACATATTTTTCTGTGCCATTTTCCTGCATCCCTGCACTCGTTGTGGTTGTTAGTCATCATCTTTAGAGGTATGTGCTTTTAGCCCGACTAACGTGTATATATTAGGTGTCTTAGTCCATGTACACCATTCCTACGTAACAAGTTCATTTCTCTTTTATATGACTTTTGGGACATGAAATAGTTGTTTGTTAGGAAGCCTTTTAAGTTCATTTCTCTTTCCATTGACTTCCCCACAACAATTTTACATGTTAGTAAAATTTGAAATATAGCAGTATAAAGGGAAAGGGTGAGGGGTCAGGGGGCATAATCGTTATTCATTATATCAACCTTAGAAAGAATACTCTAAAGCTTTTCTAATCAAGTTAAATAGAATACTTTGAAGGTGTTGAGGCTAGTCTACTTCCACTCACTGTTAAAGCATATTTTTGTTAAATTAACTTGTTAAAATGACGTGAACTGAGTCTTATAACATTGTATTATGATACTTGGGTGCGCACAAAATAATCTGAGGTTTCATCCTTGTCATTTGATCCATAGTTTCTTACAAGCCATCAAAGGTTGTTGTCAATTGTTCCCTACATAGAAAGGACGAGTAAAATAAAACTCTTCTAGAATCCTACCTTTTTCCCAAACCATTCATTCATTTCTTCATCATCAGTACTCTGATTATTGACATAACAAAACTCGTCATTAGTACTCAGGTTATTTGAAGTACAAAACTTGTGGACATAATGAAGCTCGACCTATGTTGACTGAAGTCTGTTGGAACCTTTGTGGACAACTTCATTGCCCTTGGTGTTCCTCTTAACATCTTAATGTGCTTTCTTTAACCCTCTTCTTCTCTCTCTCTCTCTCTCTTTCTCATTCTCAATGTTGGGTGTTCATTTCATTTAAAGATCCAATTGAATTACTTTGTTCCCATTTCCCGTATCCCTTGAGACATGTGATAAACAAAAACTAGTACTAACAAGAAAAAAAGAATGTGTTAAAAGTTGCTACTAATTACATTGTTGATCTTTGGTTTCAGAAACAATGTGAGAGTCATGTTCTGCCCTTATCAGCAAACGAAAGATGGGATTGAGATGCAGTTTGCAACAAATGATCTTGGTAGTTTGAAGTGTCTCAGCACTCGTGCATATCATTGTTTATAGTTTAGGAGAAATACTAATAACATACTACTTTGTGTTTTAATACACTTTTTTTAACCACACTCATTACTATTAATAAAATTGATTAGAAATGACAAACTTCTCGCTTTTCACTTCTTAGGTCATTTTCTCTTGACGAAACTTCTTCTTTACAAGATGAAACAAACCGCAAAAGAAATTGGAATTGAGGGTAGGATCCTAAATCTTTCATCAATTGCTCATGTCTACACTTACGAAGAAGGAATTCAATTTGATAACATCAATGATGAAGATGGGTACGTATGTTACACTTTGAATCCTTTCCCACTCTCTTTTGGTGAAGAAACTACTACTACATGGTCTAAAAGCAACTAATGTTGACAATTTATAAGTGAAACGTAAAAAAGAGTTAATATTTTTAGGAGTTGTTTATTTTACCTTAATTAAAAATAAGATCAAGTATCCCATTTTTACTTAAAATAAGCTAGATAGCTCTAATAATTTATCTTATAACTTAGATAAGTCGGGTCCCCATCATGTAATAAGTTCCGCTAGCTCCTTCTTCAGCTTGTAAACGTGTCATGTGTATGTGATGTGTCATTATTTTCTCCTATTTCTTAACCCTTTTTGTCACCATTTTAATTACTGATTAGCCTTAATCGTCAAATTAATTATGTAGTTTTATCATTTGGGTCTACTGGACTAATTTTGTGTTTTTAATTTAATTTCAGGAGAATTATAAGCAATTGGGCTTGAATCTGGAATTGGACTTGGACTTGGACTTGGACTTGAAGAGAGCAGACAATTTTATTTTATCAAAACTTATCTTATCCAGATTTTATCTCATCTAGATATTATTTCATCCAATCTTATCTTATCTTATCTAAATTTTATTTCATCTAGATTTTATTTTATCAAATCTTATCTTATCTTGTTCAGATTTTATTTTATTTATGGGCTTGAACTTAAAACAGATTTGTAAGCTTTGGGACTGAGAACCTATATAACAACACCAAGGTTTTAGTTTTAAGAGTTTTTTAGGAGAGGAGAATAATTCTAGGATTTTAGAATTCCAGTTTTTACTGTTCATGCGCACTAGTCACGTAGAATAAAATTCATTTTCTGCAATTTCATTTCTGCTTTAATCTACAATTTCGTTTTCTACTGATTAATGGAAGACTAAGTCTCCAGCGTTGTTTTCTCTTGAGGATCAAGCACAGCTCTCTTTGAGATTTTGTTATTACTATTGAATTCTGATCAGTTTTTCCTCTTCACCAATTACTCTGTATTTGTTGCTATTAATCCATGCATGCTTAGTGCTTGATTAATTGTCTCTGCGCTTAATTTACGTTCATGCTTAATGATCAGTTTCATTCATGATTAATTGGTGTATGTGTTGCTTAATCACATAATGACAACCTTATGTTAATTTTCGTTTAGTAATTTAATTTAAGGTTAGATTAAGTGGTTGAACTGATTAATGATAAATTCTCGTAACCTAGGATAAGAGACTTGCTTGTGAATCAAGGGGAAACAACATGTTTTAATTCTGTTATTTTCTAATTCAAATTTGATTGCTGTTTAATTTACAAAAACAAAAAACCCCCCCAATTTGTTACTATTTTATTACTATCTGTTATGAACGTTTGGTTGACCATTGCTCGTTGGGAGACGACTTAGGATCACTTCCTAGATACTGCATTTTTAATGTTTATTTGATTCGGGTACGACCTCGATCAGTATGCTTTTCCAATATTGCTATAGTTTTTCAGATACTCTGACAAGAAGGCCTATGGACAGTCCAAGTTAGCCAACATATTACACACAAATGACCTTTCTCATCGCTTACAGGTGAAACTACTAATGCTTCAACAACCTTTTTTTTATGTTTATTTGCAAAGCAAAACATAAAGTAAACTATAATAAAATAAATGTGAGAGAGAGATAATGACAAGTTGTTGTAATGTGTATTCTTTTAGCAGTTATCTAATTTATGCATGTCTATCCAAATGGAATTCTAGCTCTGAATTTACATTTTACACTCTGTTTTGACTTTTCAATGTTGGCTTTGATCATATAATTCATTGAGTTACTACCAAGAACTTCGTTCACCATGCATGTTAACAAGCAACAAAATCTTTTCTTAAAGATACCATGAAAATTGACTATTGAGCATGTTTCCATCCCACCCTATTCCCCAATAGAAAAATAACGCATCAAAAAGAAGAAGAAAAAAACAAAAATTACAAGAGAGAATGTTACCACTTTTAATTGTGAGTTTCGCCATAGATAAATGAGAAAACTGATTTCCTTCGTATTTAGGGTCTTGTAATTAGCATCTCAAGGTTAGTAGTTGAAAGGATGAATAAATAGAAAGTTTTTTCTTACTAAAAATAATGGTAAGAGTAAATTGACAATTATTTTAAATAAAAACTTTTCATGTTCATTTTATTTTTAATCAGTATCTTTATCATTTATAGATTCATTGTGCATTTATTAATGCTTTCAATGTAATAATCTCTTTCTTAAGTTGACAATTCTGTATTTTAAACCCTATTGCTCTTGATAGGAATGTTAATCAAAAGCTTCGTTGTGAATTTCTTATCTAATTAGGCAGCTCTGGCAGCAAAAAGAGCAAGGGAATTGATGAGGCAAAAGAGTGTATGAAAAGATCTTCTTCTCTTTCGAGAAAACGTTGTGATTGTTCATCTACAGATCCTGAAGAATGTGGTATACTAATTTCTATTTGATTTGATGTGAAACTTTACTTAGCATTTAAATCACAATTTTGTGACAGACCTAGAATTATTATTGTTAATTCTACTTATCATATAGGTATAGGTTTATTGATCATGGTGAGGGAAAATTGAGAAAAATCAATTCATCGTCGATTTCTTGGACGAGTTTCCTATTCCTAGCATATATCTTGATCCCCTTTTCAACAATATATGTTTTTGCACTACTAAAAATAACCTTTTTAACGACGGTTGAAATGAACTTTCAACGACAATTGTCAACCGTTGTTATTAACCATGACTTTAAAAGTGAAACACGTTTTATGACGATTCATGAAAGAATCATCATAAAAAATTTTTTACAACGACTATTAACTTATAATCGTCTTAAAAAATATATTTTTTAAGACATTTATTTTTTAATAATTGTCTTAAAATATATATAATGAAAGACCTTTTAAGATAATTATTTATAATAATCCTCTTAGAAAATATATTTTTTGAGACAGTTATAAGTTAATAACTATCGTAAAAATCTCTCATTTTTTTAGATGGTTCTTTCATGAACTGTCATGAAACGTATTTCACTTTTAATGTCGTTGCTAATAACGACAATTGACAATTGTGTTGAAACTTCATTTCAACCGTCGTTAAAAAAGTTATTTTTAGTAGTGCAAAAACATATATTGTTGAAAAGGAGATCAAGATATATGCTAAGAATAGGAAACTCGTCCAAGAAATTGACGATGAATTGATTTTTCTCAATTTTCCCTCACCATGATCAATAAACATATACCTTCTTTATTGTGGCACAGATGCTTAAATCCATTCCGGTGTTAAATAATTTCATGTGACATTGACTTTAACATTATAGTCTCCAAAAAACATGTGACTAATATGAGAAAATTAACGTTAAAAAATTTAAATTTATGATAACGTGAGATCTTTGTTAAAAGCTAACGCTAAAAACATTTAATTTGTCATGTATTTAACAAATTCCTTTCTTCATCTCCCCCAACAACCCTTTTTTCTTATCTAAATAATCTCACCCCGAAATCCATAATACCCAATACAAATCCACGAACCCCGTTGTCATACCCACTTAGTAACCCCACCACCAAGCCATAGTCACTGGATCACTATACTTCATCTTCTTAATTTGTGTAATTAAAAAAATGTTATATATCATGTTGTTTCTATAGAGACATACCTCAAGGTATGTGTGGTTCTATTTGTATGATTCATCACTATTTGTGTTGTTGTCTCCGGTATCAAATTAAAGTGGTAGACAGTAGTATTATTAAGTGTTTCTCTATGTATTATATTATGGTGCTGTGTGGTCACTATTATTTTAATTGCCTCTATTATTAGTATTATATTTCTTTCAACTAAACATGTTGAATGCCTGTTAAACCAATTCATCCACCTCTTGTATAAAGATGAAGCAATACAAATATCATACTTGCGTTATTTACATATAGTTAGCATGTGATATTTCTTGTTAGATAATGATTTATTCTTTAACTTATGCACTTATTGTCACAATTCGACATTTAATTATATATATATATATATATATATATATATATATATATATATATATATATATATATATATTACTTAGGAAAAGGATCAGGTTCATGCATTATTATATTATACTTATGTTATTTATATTTGTTTATAGTATATATATTAAGAATCTTTTCATTTTGTTGAGTAAAAATGTTTTTTTTTCTTTTATTATAATAACTTTTCATCTGCGAATAAGGCACACGCGTTAGTTATTTAAATAAAGACTTTTTTTTTTACTTTTTCAATTTTCATTATTCCATGAATCAATATTGATTTTTTTTTTCAATTAAAATTACGTGTAAAAGAATATTTGTAAATTATTATTAAAATAGTTTTTATTAAATTTAAAATTATATATTATATTATTATCATTAAATAAATTATTGATTAATTAAATTAACTTGTACTGTACATTTTAATATAAATGTGTACCCTTTTTTATAAATATACTCTCGTATTGCACAGGTCACGACGTCATGTGATTCTCGCTGAGAGAAGAATATGCCAAAAATGAAGAATTTATATATGACCAAACTATATTTTTTTCTTACTTATAAATAAATATAAAAATAATGGGATTTAGTTCTTATAAAGTTTTTAGTAGTTATTCCGTTCCTATAAAATTAAAATATTATTTTTGACTCGGATGTAAATTTCGTGAATCCAAATCTAAGATTTTTAATTTAAATTTTAAAAAAGAATTCTAAAAATTAAAAACCCTCACAAAATAAAAATTAAAACTGTCACAATTTTTTTAACCCTTCTTTCCTATCCTTCTTCACTTCTTCTAAGGCAAGTGCTTTGCCCTGGTTTGATTATGTCTTGGTATTCAACTTGCTTTTGCCAGCATAAAATATTGAAACGAAAGAATAAAAATAATGAAATTAAAGATTTTTAGATTAAGAAAAGGAAAAATTGTAAAATTGATCCCCCACTTTATCTTCAATTATGGATTTGGTTCCCCTATAATTTAATCCACAAATTTGGTCTCCAGTTTTATAAATCCCTGCAAAATTGATCTTGAAAGTCCGATTTGGACGTTGACCGTTAACTTCAAACGTTGACTGTCACGTGTTAATGTCACGTATGACTGTCACGTGTCAATGACACGTGTCAACGTCTGAGTGGTTCCCTGTAAAGGCTTCATTTTTTTGTAGGTAAAATTACATTTTTGGTCCTCCAGTTTTACTCCAATTTTGATTTTGGTCCCCCTATAGTTTAATTCACACATTTAGTCCCCAGTTTTATAAATTCCTTTATAAATTGTTCCTGCAAAATTGGTCTTTTGAATGGTTTAGCTACTGGTGCTAGAGACATGGTAGGTCTTGATAAATGTCGCACTTCTTTTTCATCGCAAGTTTTTCACTCACTTGGAACCCAAAGAAAAATCACTCTTTGTCTCTCTCCAACTTTCGGGGTTATTCAACTTGGAAAAGTGGCACATGAATCTCAACCTGGGTCAGAAATTTTTAGATCTCTTACTTTAACAATTTTTGTAATAACCTCCTATTTTTTTTTCTTTTTTTGCTCCCTCATGCGGTATTATGTGTATACGACTGCTTAAGTGACCTATATATGACAATGGTATTTTTGTTTGAAATTTGAAATACAACTTCTCTAGTAATGAAATTTGGCTGAATTTATAAAGGGATTTATAAAACTGAGGGACCAAATGTGCGAATTAAATTATAAGGGGACCAAAATCGAAATTGGAGTAAAATTGGGTGACCAAAAGTACAACTTTACCTACAAAAAATGAAGCCTTTATAGGAAACCACTCAGACATTGACACGTGGCATTGACACGTGGCAGTCAACGTCCAAATCGGGCTTCCTGGACCAATTTTGCAGGGATTTATAAAATTGGGGACCAAATTTGTGAATTAAATTATAGGGGGACCAAATCCGAAATTGAAGATAAATTGGGGAACCAAAAGTGCAATTTTGCCATAAAAAAAAGGCAATCGAAACTTGAAGCACTCATTATTGATTCTTGCTACATCAGAAACATTAATTTAACTCTATTTCAAAGATTTAGTATTTTCTTGTAGGGATGCTAGGTAACTTCCGTGCTTTGATATGTTGTGATATCTAGAGGGGCAACCTGGCTGTTGCCAGATTCATTGATAAGATAAGAGAAGCACAAATAGCAAAACCATGCCTAAGACAACCTTCTTCAAGTAAGCCATCAAACGATTTCTCGTCACTGTCGGCGTTCGACAACGTCCGTGTCACGACTACAGCAACATTGACATCGCACAAATCATTGTCATTTCTCTTCGTTTTTATTTCCCTGTTTCAAGAAACTTCCTCACATTCAAAAATTGTGGTTGAGTTTTTGAGGATGAATCCTTCCTTCCTCTTCATCCTTGCTAAGATCAAAACGGTCACGACAACATGGTTGTTGGTTGGTGGTGGGTGGCAGATCTAGGTCAGTGGTGGGTGGTCTGGGATGGTGATGGGTAGCGGATCCGAGATCTGGGTTGCGTCGATGATTTTCTGTTTTTGTTATTGTTCCTGGAGATTTTATCTATTGTTTTTGTTGGATTTGATAATGTTTAATTACGTCGGTGACGGGAAGCCGAGCGTCGGCGAGGCAACGAAGGTGTTGTCCCTAACTATGGTGGTTAATAGGGATTCGAAGAAGATGATAAAGGTGTTATCCTTTTTTTTAAAACAATATGTATTTTTTAAAAGCTCATAATATATTTAATTTATGAAAGTATTATAGATTATTCTTTTTCTCAGGTTAAAGAAAATTTCTGGATCTACCAGTGATTATAGCCATCAATTTCTGTAAAACTATATACAAAAATTATTAATCTCCTTCTATCGTGTATTGAATTTTTAATGATTTTAGTACTCTCATAAGAATCATACTTTAACTTTTAGCAGGAAAATATCTGTCAAGAGTTTCATTGAATGCAAAATGGATCCATATCCTAAAAACAACAACACTTTTAATTAAGCATGAATAATCAAATGAAATAAATAAGCTTCATAAGATCCCATATTGAGAATTAACATCATATAACCCAATTGAGACATTATGGAATAAACCAATTTTTTTTTAATATCTTGTTGAACAATAGCTAAGGTAGCTGCTAATACTATCATTATTGTATCTATAAAAGTTATTCCGCTTATTATTGCAAGTATAACTATGAAAAGAGAAAGAAGTTGAGCTACAAGAAAAATTAACTTAGCTACCATAGTAGCAACATTTAAAGGAAAACCTCGTGTTTAAAGTTAAGTAACCTCGTATTGAAGACTTGTTTTTTTATCACATAAGTGATGTGTTGTGGTAATTTCCAAAAGGCAATTTCTATCCAAATTGTGTGCATATTTTCTTCAAAAGAGGATACTTTTATGTTGTACATATTTAAAATTTAGAATGATTGAGGAATGCAACAAACACTAATACATGATAAGAAAATGACAAAAATATACAGTTTTGACGCAATGATGTAAAATTTTGTGGTGTTTTACATGTGAAAAAAATGATATATAATGAGAAAATGTGTTTGATTATCTTTGTATGTAAAATTCTCTTAAATCAACAAGAGTCTTACACTATGAATAAATATAGTCTTTGACCCATTGAATTAAATGACATTCATGTCTCAACCAAAAAAATAAATTAAAACATGATCGAGAAATATGCGAGAGGTGATAAACAAATATTGAATTGAACAAATTACACTCATTTTCCTCCATTTAACACATATTATACGGGACCCTCTCCGTAAATTATCTCTCCAATAAATCCCATTACTTCTGCAACTCTATTACAATGACACCTTTTTCTTCGTCACAATTTGATTTCCGTTAACAAAACTTCTTCAGGTGCGTTGCACATGCTATTTTAATGTAATTTAAAGATAATTTTACCCTTTTTTTCCTCACACCATCTCTTAAAAGTCAAGATCATTCTCACACATGTAGTGATCCCAAAACAAATAGTGGTGTCTATATCACACAATGATTCTCACAACAAAAATGATCCCCAACTAAAATAGAAAACTATACAGTTTAAATAAGTGAGAACAAACCAGTGTTTGGACGAATCTTTCCGCAATTAGTGTGTAGACGACAACTACCATCAACACCAACAACCATCTCACAATTTCTGAACGATGATAATCATCACCAACACCGACAACCACCTCGCACACAGCCCACTTTCAGAGGGTGCCTCTTCTAGACCTCCCTTCACAATCAGAACGACATACACCAACCTTACTAAGGATTCTGTTTTTGCAAACCCTAGTAGGGAATTCTAAATTACTTAATCTATGTGGCTAAATTAGTAAGGGTTATTTTGGTATTTCAGAAAAATTATATATCTTCGCTAACGGTTATGGATTGGAAGAGGCAAAACAAAAATACAATTTTTTAAATAAGAAATCCTCGTGTAATGAATACTAAATGGAGGGGATTACTATATTACATTCAATGAGTATAGAGAAAGGAAAGAAGATATTGATTATTGTGTTCGTACACGGATACATACAAGTGTAGATGCAAAGTTATGTATATTTGCACATTGAAAAGGGAATATCATACGGGATAACAGCTAAGCCTTCTACCGTATGACTATATGCCTCTAACCTTCAAGTGTAAGATATTCCCTACATTTTTGCCATAATTTAATTGCTGTCTCTTATTTTGTTCCATATACCATCTTTTCATCTTCTTCTTTTTCAATCGTTCTCCAAACTTCAAAGTAATGAGATGCTGTTACAGTTGCTCAATTACTTTTTCATGAACATCCAACATTAAAGTTGGTCATAGAGATCATAAGGTGTTATAATTGGATCACCGTAAGCAAATAATTATTATTCTTTTTTATGAAAGTAAGATATTTTCATACTCGAAATTCTTTAGACAAACTTTCAAGATGTAAAGATTATCCAAGTAAATTTTATTCATCCCAACAAAATCATCTTCATACTTACAATTAGAAAATCAAATCTCTGTCAAAATACTTAAAAAAACTCAATTATTTATCAATTGTATTAGATCTTATTAATATAATTATTATTCTCTTTTGTTGTTATGTTCATTTCATTAAATATAATTATTTTTTCACATGTTTCATCGTAATCAACTATTAGACATAAACACTATTTTAAGTAAAGATTTAAATTTTAATTCACCATATTCTAAGAGACTAACTCCCTATTGAATCCAATCTCACTTATTCACTAATTACGTTTGGTTATATTAAAGATACTTATTCACTATTTACTTTTGGTTGTATTAAAGATTTTTCTTCGTAATTTATAAAATTACTTCATTTTTACGTGGTTAAAACTTAAAAGTTGACATTTTGTCTATTATTATTATTATTATTATTATTTAAACATTACCTGATTTTATTTTTTTTAGTTCAAAACTGAATCTCGTGACACCATAAAAGAATGTACGTAGTAGTTAATAGTTATAGATGATCAAACAAATTAAACATTGCTGTAAAAAAATATATTAAGCATTAGATTGCCTTTATTGGTATAACATTTATTTCAAGAAAAAATGTTATTAAAAAAAATTCTTATTTAAACTACTAATATAATAAATTCTTCATTATTTAGTTTTTTTTACCGATTAAATTACTTTAATTTAAATATTTCATCCCTTTTATATTCTTTTTCATTTTTACCAAATCACTTTATTTTACATTTTTTTAAAACTCCCTTCCATCTCTTTTTATTCCTTGTATTTTCATTCATTCTCTCCTCTTAGTGTCAAACATACCTTTAATTTGAATCTCTAAATGTGCGTTTGGATAAAAAATTTTAACAGAGGAAAATGATTTATGAGAGAATTTAGATTTCTGTAATCTAAAATTCATTGTTTGGATATTTTTTTTTATCAAGAATTCAAATTTTTGGATTTTTAAAACAGAATTTTAAGCAATTAAAAATGTGAAATTTTAATTTCCTTATAAAAGGAGAGAAATTAAAATTCTATTCTTGATAGAAGAATCTTCTAAAACGTTCGTGTATTTCCTTTATAACATTCATCATCTCTTCCACCTGAAAGTTCTCAAAATCTTATCCTCTAACTTACTACCCTTATCTCACGTCAATGATCCTCTTCTTCAAGAAATAACGTCTAAGCTTGTGAAACATTGATTGGATGGGGGCGTAAGGGGCACAGAGAATTGCACCCGCTAGCTAGGGGAGCAGCCGTTGCTATCCATCACGCGACGGAGGTGCTCGCCGGCGCGGAGGGTCTAGGTCATGCCTTACGTCGTTGATTGAATGTTGTGGTTGGGTGTGGAGGTGTACGCTGATTGAATGTTGTGGTTGGGTGTGGAGGTGTACGCCGCTGTGTCCTGGTTTTCCTACGACTTCTTATGCCGCATCATGATTCTTCTCTTTGGAAGCACACCAAACATATCTTCTCTTTTCTTTGTATTCATTTTTTTTCACCCTCACAATTTCTTTTTATCCAAATTCAATTTTAAAAATAAAAATTTCAATTGAAGTATTTGAAATTCTTAGAATTTTAAATTTTTTAAAATTTTAAATTCTCTCATCTAAACACATAAGGAGTTTTTCCTTAGATATTCTCAATTTGTAATAATTATTTTTTTTAAAAGTAAAAAATCACATCAAATCTTACATACTCCAAATTTGAATTAAAAATAACCATATAAAAAAGGCAGAAAAAGAAAATCCCAACAATTATGCAATTACCAATAGAAATACAAAAGGGCACAAATTAAAGCTTATATGGCCGGTGCGTGAGGTGCATAACTAGAAATAATTACTAAGAAAATAATAATTGGGGATAGATACGCGCATGAAATAAATTGCACACCCAATAATATTTTTTATTTATTTATTTCATACTATATATAGTTATTTAGTCAATTGGAAAATTATTTTCACTATTTGTTCAATTCTTTGTTTTTGAAAGAGATAGCGGCAATTCTAGATAGACAGAAAGATACAAGAAAAAGAGATTGGAGAAGAAGATAACAGGTTCTCTGCTAAAAAAATTCGAAACTCTTCGTAAGCTTTCGTTTTAGCTCCCTTCTTCTTCTTCTCTCTTAGTTTCTCTCACTTTGACTTTTGACCGAAAAAATGGATTTTTTTGGGTTACAGAGTTTCGGTTTTGAATATGAGAAGGTGGGTGTCCATGGATTAGATTCGCTGACCTAAATTTCATTTCCAACACTACCTGGTACTCAATGTATTGACCATTTTATTTATTATTATGAAATTTTGCTATATAGTTTGTTAATTTCATGTGTTTGATTTTTTTTTTTCAATAAAAGAATCTGGGTAGTGTTCTATTTCATTTGAATTCACTTTTTCTTTTTTTTGGGGTAAAAGATGATGTTGTCGAGAATGGAGGCTGGGAAGAAGGGTGGTGGGGGTTCTAGTAACCAGAAGAAGTTGTTGAAGGATGTTGAAACCATGAACAAAGCTTTGTACTTGGATAGAAACTCTTCAAGGAGTTCAATACCTAGTGCAAATTCTAGATCTAAATTCACAGGGAAACCTCAGTTGCCTGATCCAAGATCCAAGTCTAAAGCCAGTAATGATCATAATGGTGAGAATGCTCAGAAGGATAAGAAGTCCATATGGAATTGGAGGCCATTAAGGGCCCTTTCGCACATTCGAAATAAGAGGTTCAATTGTAGTTTTTATCTGCAAGTTCATTTGATTGAGGGGTTGCCGCCGAGTTTTGATGATGCCGGCCTTGCTGTTTACTGGAAGAGGCGGGACGGGGTTCTCGTGACCCAGCCGGCCAAGGTGGTTCAGTGTGTGGCTGAATTTGAGGAGAAGTTGACCTACACTTGTTCGGTGTATGGAAGCAGGAGCGGACCTCACCATTCTGCAAAGTATGAAGCGAAGCATTTTTTGCTCTATGCTTCGCTTCTCAGTGTGCCGGAGATGGATTTGGGGAAGCACCGGGTGGATCTGACGAGGTTGCTTCCTCTCACTCTGGAGGAGCTTGAGGAGGAGAAGAGCTCGGGGAAGTGGACTACTAGTTTTCGATTAATGGGATTGGCCAAGGGCGCTACGATGAATGTCAGTTTTGGGTATACTGTGGTTGGTGATAATGCTAGTGCTACCAGAGACAGCCTTCCGAAAGCATTGTCCTCCAGGCAGAATAGTTTTTCTCTGACTCCGACGAAGTTTGATGTTAAACCCAGACAGTTTGATGGAAGCAGCACGATGAGACGTGCCACAAGTTTGCAATACTCACCTCAAGCTTCTGACGAGGTAAAGGATCTTCATGAGGTGTTGCCATTAACTAAGTCAGCACTAGCTAGCTCAATAAACGTCTTATATAAGAAATTGGATGAAGAAAAGTTATGTAGCCCTCTGGATGATAAGACAGAACTTGATTCATTCACAGAAAATCTTGGGCCAATCAAGCCAGATGCCTATGCTTCTGATCTTGGAAAAGAAAGGCTTGAAGAGCATGCGACTAAGGATGAAAGTACATGTGACAAACCTGAACTCTATGTATTTCAAGAAAAGCTGGAGACAGTTAAACCAGATGGCTATTTTTTACCAGATTTTGGAAACAAAAACCCTGAACAGTGTCATGATAATGAATTTTTTGTTGTCGATAAGGGCATAGAACTTTCATCAAACGAACGTGTTAAACTAGAGGAATCCATCATAAAGGCTCCTGACGATGCTTCTATGGTTGATACTGTCTGTACCCTTGGTATATCAGGTATACAAATATCTTCTGAAGATAGTGTTAAACATGATTTTCTGGATGAGGCAAATGATAGTTCTAAGGATCAAGGAGTGGTAGAGGAATTTGCTAGCATAAAGGCTCCTGAGGATGCTTCTACAGTTGATACTTCCTGTACCCTTGGTATATCAGGCAGACAAGTATCTTCTGAAGATAGTGTTGAACATGATTTTTTGGATGAGGCAAATGGCTTGGACACTAATGAGCTGCTCATGCAAGAACTAGAATCTGCTTTAAATAGTGTCTCGAATTTAGAGAGAGTGGCACTAGAATCTCCTAAAACTACAGAAGCGAAATCGGAACATAAAATGACAAAGTCACATAGCTTGGATGATGTTACAGCATCTGTTGCCACTGAATTTTTAAGCATGTTAGGCTTAGACCACAGTCCAATGGGCTTGAGTTCTGAAAGCGAGCCCGAGTCTCCAAGAGAGCTACTTTTAAGACAATTTGAGAAGGAGGCTCTGAATGGGGGCTTCTCTTCTTTGTTTGATTTTGACATGAACTATGATAGTGAAGCAGCTGGTGGCTATGATGCTTCTGCTTCTTCTGAGCAGTGGAACTTTTCTGAAGGTGTCAAGTCATCATCCTTCTTGCAAGATCTGCTGGAGGAGCCTCCAGTTGAATCTCAGGATGTTAGGAGCAAACAGAGGGCTCAAATGCTAGAAGACTTGGAAACAGAAGCCTTGATGCGTCAATGGGGTTTGAATGAGAATGCTTTTCATCATTCTCCACCGAAAGATTTTGCTGGTTTTGGAAGTCCAATTCATTTACCACCTGAAGAGCCTCCCACATTGCCTCCTCTTGATGATGGGTTGGGCCCTTTTCTTCAGACAAAAGATGGGGGTTTTCTACGCACTATGAGTCCCTCAATTTTCAAGAATTCTAAAAGTTGTGGGAGCTTAATCATGCAGGTATCCAACCCTGTTGTGGTACCCGCAGAAATGGGTTCTGGGATAATGGAGGTTTTGCAGTGTTTGGCATCAGTGGGTATTGAAAAGCTCTCAATGCAGGCAAAGGAGTTAATGCCGCTGGAAGATATCACAGGGAAGACAATGCAACAAATAGCATGGGAAGCTATGCCTTCCTTAGAGGGTGCAGAGAGGTTAGTCTATCCTGTTTGCATCAATGCTCTTGGAGTGAGTTTTTAGTAGTCATTTCTAAATCTTATACTGATTGAATTTTGCTTTGCTTTATGTAGGCAATGCCATTTGCGGCATGATCCAATAACAGTGCCAGACAGTGCTGGTGTGCAAAGGGACTTGAAAGGAATGCCATCTAAACAAAAGTCTGGCAAGTTTAGTTCAAGGACAGTGGCCAACCAAACAGGCTCGGAGTTTGTTTCAGTAGAAGACCTTGCTCCATTGGCTATGGATAAAATTGAAGCACTTTCAATGGAGGGTTTGAGAATCCAATCTGGGATGTCGGAAGAGGAAGCACCATCAAACATTATTGCTCAGTCCATTGGAGATATTTCAGCTCTCCAGGGCAAGGGGGTTGATATTAGTGGGTCCCTTGGCCTGGATGGAGCTGCTGGTTTGCAGCTGATGGATGTAAAAGACGGTGGTGATGGTGTTGATGGGATAATGAGCTTATCATTAACTCTTGATGAATGGATGAAGCTGGATTCAGGTGAGATTGATGATATAGATAATATCAGTGAGCACACTTCCAAACTTCTTGCGGCCCATCATGCCAACTCTTTTGACTTCATTCGTGGGAGTTCAAAGGGAGAGAAGAGACGAGGCAAAAGCAGATGTGGTTTGCTAGGAAACAATTTCACAGTAGCATTAATGGTGCAACTCCGTGATCCTATGAGAAACTATGAGCCGGTTGGAACACCAATGCTTGCTCTTATACAAGTTGAGAGAGAGTTCATGCTTCCAAAGCAAAGAATTTTCAACAGTGTGTCTGAGATAAGGAAAAATTATTATGAGGATGACGAGAGCAATATAGTAGCAAAATTGAAGACGAAGGACACCGAGAAAGAGGAGAAAAGTTCTGAAGAGGAAGGGGGCATTCCTCAGTTCAGAATCACTGAAGTCCATGTGGCAGGTCTGAAGCCTGAGCCTCAGAAAAAGAAGCTTTGGGGCACTTCAAGCCAGCAACAGTCTGGTTCTCGCTGGTTGCTCGCCAATGGAATGGGGAAGAGCAATAATAAGCTTTCACTGATGAAGTCAAAGGCTGCGTCTAAATCTAATGCTCCAGTTACCACAAAGGGGCAACCTGGTGACAGCTTGTGGAGCATATCATCTCGTATTGATGGTGCTCGAGGAAAATGGAAGGAGTTGGCTGCACTAAATCCACATATAAGAAACCCCAATGTCATTTTACCAAATTGAAGTCCACATATTAGATTCTTGTTATCTTTTGGTGTTAATTTCATCAAGCCATGTGATTCTGAGCTCCTTGTCACTCAGGAACCTGTGCTAGGGCATTGTTTGGTATTGTTATAGCATCAGTGAAATTAGACTGATCCTTTAATAATTGCTAAGTACCAGATACTGAGAGAACATGATGAATTTTGTGTATTTTGCTGTAGGCACATTTTTCTTTTGTAAAGTCACCTGTAACTTTTGCATGCACCTGTTGTATTTATGTCCTCTGGAAGCAGTGTTTGCATGTTACATGCGGTAAATTATATTACAGTCCACAAATAGGTAGACTATTCTTGCAGAAAATGTTAATTATATTGCAAGTGCAAATTTAAGCTGCACACTTGTGGAGTTGTGGTCTCATCCATTTCATAAAATATTTGCTGTTGGGTTGATATTGGAAAACCATTACCATTCTCAAATGTTAATCCTCGTTTTCTTCTAATTTAAGTGGTGTTATATTTTGATTTATTTTAATATAAATGAACTTTGACATTGTATCGATTTTTAGAGTAATCAGTAATTAATCTTAAAATTTATCTTATTGATTTTAATATTTAAAGTTAAAATTATTAGTATACATTCAAACCTATTTATCAGTAATATCAATTATCAAGAATCACAAAAGAGGAAAATAAATCTTTAAAAGTGTTTAAAGTAAAATTAGATTCAAGTTTTACACAAATTCATCTCTTAACGCAGAGCAGTATATATATTTTAAAATAAAAATATCTGGTAAAATAGTACTATTTTTACTTTTAGTTCTTGTATAATGTAATTATTTATAATTCTTATTCTTATAATGTATAAATCTTGTCATTACAAGAAACGTAAACGCTCACATGACTTTGAAAAACATAAGAAATTACGACAATAGCCTAAAAAACAATATAATTGATTAAATGAACCATATAATCAATTATTTAGCGTATCCTAATAATAATTGATTAGGACACCTATTGTACAATCAAGGAGGTTAAACACTAGGAAGATTTATACCAATTAACATGAACAATCATATAAGTGAATTTGATACCATAATTTAATTCGAAACCTTAAAGTTCAAGCTTATGAGTTTTATTTTCACTTATATAGTGTTCAACTTTCCCATTCTCATTTGATGTGGGATTTCACCTCATATTTGTATTTCAACAATCTCTCCTTCAAGTGTGAGTCTTTCCCATGTGATAGCCTTCTCCTCAAGTGAAAGTTATTTTCAATCTACGAGTATCCAAGGATGGCTCTCAGAGTTTAATCATGACTGCCTCGATCCTACTTAGTCATTGTCACCCGCATGCTCTAATACCTTGCACCACCGTGCTTTCCACCGAGCCATGGGACACGCTACCTAGTCTCCATGCATGGACTCACTCGTCAGAAAGACTTTCGACACAAGGAATCCCCATCTCCATAAGTCCACTGTCAACTTCATTATACTCGTTTGAGCCGGTCACTTGGTCACCACATCAACCATCGGCTCTGATACCAATTGTTGTGCAATAAAAAGGGTTAAACACCAAGAAAATTTACACCAATGAACATGAACAACCATATAAGTAAACTTGACACTACATTTTAATTAAAAACCTTAAGGCTCAGGTTTATAAATTTTATCTTCACTTATATGATACTCACCTCACACGTGTATTCCAACATAAACTATAAATAAGGAACTTGAATTGAAGGATAAAAATAGTGTGACTCTTTTTCTTATTGTTTTCTATTGTTTCTTGAGAGAATCTAGCACTTTGAAATTTGATTTCTAAGTGAAGATCAATTGATTTTCCATACTTCAATACAATTTCAATGGATCTCTCAATAAATATTTGAAGATTCATTTAAGAGAAGAGGTTAATTAAGTGTGCTATACTTTTGTTAATTCATCACATCAAGTGATATAAATCCTTTTATCTTGTTTATAACATTGTTTTGTGTCTTTGAGTAGGTTTCTCAAAGGATCTTGTAATGGGTTTTTGCAAGAGTGGGTTAAGGTTTCTTAAGAGTATTGAGAACTTTTTTTATTTTATTTGTATGCCATTGCATTTTCATGTGAAGCTTGTTTGTAAAAACTAGATTATTTTTAGTGAAATCTCAAGTTGATTGAGAAACTAGATGTAGATGACAATTGTGATTGAACCAATATAAAACATTTGTCTCTTCTCTCCATCTCTATCTCTTTATACCCTTTTCTTGATTAAAATTATGAATGCTTTAAATGATTTCACGAGTACCTTGTGATGGTAAAATTGGAGTGTTCCCAACACTTCCAACAAAAAGTTAGAATCTATTTTGTTTTCAAAATACATTACAACAATAATAGATAAAAAAAAGGATTTGTGTACTGAGGTGTGCGTTCTTGAATCAAATTATTTCTTTTTAATAGTGTGAAAACTACGTGTATCCACACCGAGACCACCAATCTTTGTTATCAACTTTTTGATGAGTAGAGCTCTAAAGAGCAAATCTTCTTTCTATTTTTTCAAGTTTAGAAACTAGGCTTAAACTTTTTCTAGTTTGTGTTTGGTATACGTTGCTTCAAGTAAATGCTTCTATTTATAATGTTAAAGATATGTGAATTTGGGCCTTTTAAAAAAAAGAAAAAAATTATTTAAAATAATTTCATATCTCTATATCTTTATATTTGAAAATAAAAACTATTTCATATCTTTTTTATCAGAAGAAGCTTTTTGATATAAGACAAAGATAATTTCCAAATAATCACATGATTATAACATAATACTCTTTGTTTATATTAATTATATTTTTGGTGCTAGCAAAAAATATAATAATATTTCACTAAAATATTTATTTGATTAAATTAAATTCTTTAATTTAATTATCAAATGAATTATTTTCTTTTGTAAAGATTAGAACACTCGTTTGTGTGCGATCTCATAGGTTCAATACAAAACCGATAGTAAATTAGTCATAATTAATTTACTAATCAAGGTAGGTGTCTAACAACACTCTTAACGTTTGGATAACATAAAATAGTATATTTTACTTTCAAGAACCAATAAAAGAATAATATAATATTTTCTTCCATCATGTATAGCTCAAGGCTAACTTTAGAGTATAATAATACTGCCAAACTCTAATAGATTAACACATTATATTTAATCAATGAATGACTTAAGAAATTTTTTCTTCTTTCATTCAATTGTCCTGATCAAAGTTTTAATTATATCATAGAGCTCAAATTCATTACCTAGAGTTGATGAATTTTTTCTTGATTAATCATTAATTCTACAAGTATTTAATCATATCTAATATTCATTCGACTAGTGTCTTAATGCATTAGGTGTCCAAAATTAAATTATAAAAAATAACTTGTTAATTACTATGATAATCTCGAGTCAAAAGAAACTATTATATTTTTTCTTGAGAACTTCCTATTGATAGATTAAGGTAATATTGACCATTAGGAATTCTCAATTGAGTCAATTCAATGATAACATCCACATGTACATCATCTATTGTAGGGAATGTTTTGAAATTGAGAATTGAACACAGAGAACTTAACTAAATGAATGATTTTTATTAGCAGCATCTCTGGCTTAAATAGGCATTCAATACACGTTTGCATATTAACTAGAAAGCAACCCACTTAGCAAAAATAAAGGCTAGTGGTAACAAAAAATAGATAAACTTAAACAGAAAAAGTATTTAAACAGAAAAATATCCCTAAGGACCAGAACATTCCTGGTAACTAGCATATTATTCTAAAGAGAAAAAGTACTGCATTGAACCCCTTCCCAGCATATTATTCTAAACAGAAAAAGTATTGCATTGAACCCCTTCAATGCCTCCCTTAAACTAAATGTTGTATAACAATTAGTTTATATTAGGAATTTCACATACTCCTAGCAACTTCCGAAACATTTGAAAAACTTCAAGCTTTAATGGTTTGGTCATTATGTCAACCACTTGATCTTGACTTCCACAGTGAACTAACTCAATTGTACTCTCCTTGCTAAGATTCCTTAAAAAATGAAACCTCACGTCAATATGCTTTCTGCGACCATGCATATCAGGATTTTTAGACAGCTTGATGGTTGAGCTGTTATCACACATTATAGTTATGCAGCCTTCATGAGATTGTCCCAGCTCCTCTAAAATGCTCTTCATCCAAACTCCTTGACAAACACAGACTACTGCAGCCACAAACTCAGCTTCTGTGGTGGATAAAGTTACAATAGGCTATTTTTTTGAACACCATGAGATAGCACTTGAACTTATTAGAAACACATAACCAGACGTGCTCTTCCTATATTCCACATCTATGGCATAGTCGCTATTTGTAAATGCTAACAGCTCACAATTCCCTCCCTTATAATGAATCCCATAGTTCACAATTCCTTTTAAGTAATGAAGTGCTCTTTTAGCTACCTGCAGATGAGTCTGTGAAGGTTTTGCCATAAATCTACTTACGAGACCGGTGACAAACATCATGTCAGGTCTTGTGGTAGTGATGTACATTAAACTGCCTACTAACTGCTTATAATATGTTCCATAAACAAAGTTTCTATCTCATTCTCTACTTATTTTGAAACCTGGAACTGTTGGACTGCCTACTGAAATACTTTCCATCATACCAAACCTTCTCAAAATCTCCAGCGCATATTTCTTTTGGCATATATAAATACCATCAGACTTTTGCAGCACTTCAATTCCAAGAAAAAACCTCATTTTCCCAAGTCAGACATATCAAACTCTTTTAACATAGAGTTTTTAAATTCAGACATCATGAATTCACAATTACCGGTGAAAATTAAATCATCAACATAAACACTTACAATGATGAATTAAATCATCAACATAAACACTTACAATGATGATTTTTCCTTCTCTGTTTCTCTTAGTGAACAATGTCTGCTCGCTGTCGCATCTTTGAAATCCTTCACTAATAAAGTGTGCTTCAATTTGATTGAACCAAGCTCGTGGAGTTTGTTTTAGTCCATACAAAGCTTTGTGTAACTTGTAAACCAAATGCTCACTACCTTCTTTTTCATATCCTCTTGGCTGCTCCACCAATTTTTATGTGCAGCTAGAGCAATGATCATCCTTACTGTGTCCATCCTTGCCACCAATGCAAAAACTTCTATGTAATCCACTGCATGCTTTTGAGAGTACCCTTTAGCAACCAAACGAGCTTTGTATTTAGCAATCTTTCCATGCTCATTGTATTTAGTTTTATAGACCCACTTGACTCCAATTCTTTTGGCCCCAGCAGGTAGCTCAGTGAGTGTCCATGTTTGGTTCTTCTCTATGGATTTGATTTCATTGTCCATGGCTAATCTCCAATTTGCACTCTTCACGACTTCTTCAAAACATAATGGGTCAGTTGACACCATTAATGCCATATGAACCTCATCATCAGATAAACCCTCACAACTAACATAATCACCCATCCATGTAGGTGGTTGCCTCTCTCGAGGTTGTCTTGACTCCCTTAATCTCACTTCACTCTCACTAGAAACATCTCCAACTCCTTCATCACAAGTCTCTCTTATCTCTTTGTCATTATTTTCTCCATTTTCATTTTTACTCTCATCCCATTTTATATCTACTGCTATTTGTTTTCCATCCCAATCCCACTATTTTTCTTCTTCAAAAATCACATCTCTACTCACGACAACTCTCTTAGCAACTGGATCAAATAGCTTGTAGCCTTTTGATTCCTCACTAACTCCTAATAGTACACAAGTAAGGCTTTTATTATCAAGTTTAGTCCTCTTTGCTTCTGGAACATGGGCATGTGCTATGCATCCAAAGACTCAAAAGTGATCAACTGAGGGTTTCACTCCACTCCAAGCCTCCTCTGGTGTTATATCCTTCACTGCCAATGTAGGACACTTACTTAGGACATAGATAGTCCAGTTCACCGTTTCAGGCCAAAAGGTTTTCCGAATATTCTTATCAGTCAACATGGAGCGAACCATGTTCATGACTGTTCTATTTTTCCTTTCAGCAACGTCGTTCTATTGTGGAGTAAAAGCAGTGGTTAACTGTCTCTTGATCCCACTTTCTTTGCAAAAATGATTAAACTCATTTGAATTGGATCCTCCTCCTCTATCAGTACGAAGACATTTAATAAACATACTTGCTTCTTTCTCAACCATAGTTTTAAAGTATTTGAAAGAATTTAAAGCCTTCGACTTCTCCACCAAAAAATATACCCATGCTTTTCTACTGTAATCATCAATGAACAACAAAATATACATCTTGTTGCTATTAGATGTCGGTGTAAGTGAACCACATATATCTGCATGAATAAGTGCCAACTTCTGAGTTGCTCTCCAGGTACTCTTCTTTGGGATGAGATCACGATGTTTCTTCCCATTGATGCAACCAATGCATGTCATATTTGAGATAGGGAGATGAGGAAGTCCACATACCATATTCTTGGACAGTAATGTTCTCAAACCCTTGTAACTCAAATGCCCATACCTCCTATGCCAAAGATGGGGTAAATTTTGAGTTTTTGTGAGAAGGCACTGATCGGATTGTTCTTGAGAGGATGTTTGAGATTGAGGCAGCAAAAAAAATAAAAATCCTATTAGCACTCATGTTGGTCTGAATTATCAAGCCCTTTTCTAGATGACAAATCTTGCACATCCCTTCCTTGATCAAAATAGCCAAACCTCTTTCCTGCAACTGTCCTATGCATAAGAGATTATTGTTTAACTCTGGAACATAGTATACCTCAGGAAAAACAAAGTTAACTCCATTCAACAGTAACTTCACGCTTCCCTTTCCCAGCACATTCATCTTAGTGTTATTTCCCAATTTTACGGAATGCCAAATTTTTTCATCAAGTTGACTAAACATAGTTCGATCACCGCACATATGATTAGAACATCATGAATCAAGGAACTACACATCTTCTCTATTAGCTTCATGCAGCTTAACATAGGACATCAAAAGCATTTCTTCTGCTTCATTATGCTCTGCATAATTTGCTTCTTTTTTCTGAGGGCATTCGTATAAAAAATGCCTCAGTTGATGGCATTGGTAACACTCTACAATTGCTTTGTTGAAGTTGTTCGACCTCTTCCTCTTCCTATTCCCCTATAGGCAACACAACCACGACCTCTTCCTACTTCAGCCATCACTTGCAAGAATTGTTCCTCACCTTCATTACGTCTCTGAAATTTCCATTCATGTACTATTAAAGAGCTTTGTAACTTCATCGATGTCCTTCGACTCCTCTATAGAACATAGAACATAGTTAAAGCTCTCAGTTAAAAAGCGTAGAATTTTTTCCACCACTTTAACATCTGGCATATCTTCCCCATAGATTCTCATTTTGTTGGCCACTGTCATGACCCTGGAGAAGTACTCTGTCACTCCTTCACTAGTCTTCATCTCAAGAATTTCAAATTCTCTACGGAGAGCTTGAAGATGAGCTCTCTTGACCCTTGCATTTCCTTTGAACTTCTTCTTCATGGCATCCCATATTTCTTTAGCAGTATTCTTCTTCAGAATGGTGTTGAGAACAATTCAATCGATTGCCTAGAAAAGATAGTTCTTTACTTTAAGATCCTTCAGCTTCAACTCATCATTCTTTTTCTGTTGTGCTTCTGTCTGTGTTGCTCCACTTGCTGGCTCGACATAGCCAGGTTCGATTAGTTCCCAATATTCCTTAGACTGTAGGAAATTTTCCATTAACATGCTCCAATGGTCATAGTGACCATCAAAGCGTGGAATGGCTGGTTGTACAAAACTCCCTTTTGTAGTCATCTTCTCTGCTGAAATTCTAAGACTGCTGCTTTGCTGTATCAGGCCTATTAGGGGCTCTGATACCAGATTATAGGGAATGTTTTGAAATTGAGAATTGAACACAGAAACCTTAACTAAATGAATGATTTTTATTAGCAGCGTCTCTGGCTTAAATAGCCATTCAATACATGTTTGCATATTAACTAGAAAGCAACCCACTTAGCAAAAATAAAGGCTAGTGGTAACAGAAAATAGATAAACTTAAACAGAAAATATCCCTAAGGACTAGGACATTCCCGGTAACCAGCATATTATTCTAAACAGAAAAAGTACTGCATTGAATCCCTTCATCTATACATGTAATTTAATAAACGAGATCTATTAATCTTTATCAAATAAAGATCATTATATATATATATATATATATATATATATATATATATATATATATATATATATATATATATATATATATATATATATATATATATATATATATATATATATATATATATATATATATAAATTTGAGACACTCTCCACTCACCGCACGCGCGCGCGTGTGTGTTATATTATGTATATATAAAAAATAATTTTTTTATTAAAACGATATCGAGAGAGAGAGTGTGTCTCTATATATATTATTAATATTGTGAGAATATATATATATATATATATATATATGCGA